>NW_027283330.1:35000-111858 GCF_046629955.1 Centroberyx affinis | reverse complement strand
TATTCTTTTGGGATTGACAAATTACCTCAAATTGTTTGTTCTGATGCTCATCAAACTCATCCATCATAATGCGCAACTTGAAACAAATATGAATAATTTGCCAATACTTTTTCACCCAGATCTTGTTCAAATTTAATGCATGGCTGGACTTCATGACTAGTTGTTCACACATCATTGTTGGGAAAGCCTTGAAAATGCTCATCAAATCAAGTCTACAAAATATAACAGAGAAATGACCTCTCCTCAACAGAGGAAACGCAACTTTTTACATGTATGAGCTCAAAAGCAACACAAACCAACAGAGAGATAAATCATAAAAAAGGTCTTTTTTTTTTTTTTTTTTTTTACATTTCGTTTACAATACCCACACTTGGAGATAACTCAAGGTCAACATCAAGCTGGAGGAACAACCCAAGTTAGGGAATAGGCATCAAGCACTTCCTGGGTTAGCAGGAAGGTAACCACTTCACAATCCTTTGAGGGGGTTAAGGTTGCATGAGGGCTTTTGTTATCCCTCAGTACAAGCAGCCCCTCTTTCCCCTACAGACATAGACCCTCCAGCTTGGTTCCTCTCCACCTACCTTTCTCTCAGCTCCGCTATAGAGGCCAAAGCAGTCTAAAAGACCAAGCCCTCAGAGAGACATGGAAATGCAAACTATAGCCTTCATTACATGATGTCTTCAATTCATGGCCATAAACATTCTCCCCCTCTAGCTCATTCTATCATAGCCTCAAATTTTAATCCTGCTGGCGTAGTAAACACACACTAACTGGGTGCAGAGGCACGTGGCTGGACCAGACAACTTGCAAATCAAAACACTCCATCCTTACCTCTTCTTTCCTCTCCTCCGGTCCAGCCTTCCTGAGACTTATCAAGTCTCCCTCTCTCTTTGGGGAAAGCTTGCTGATCTTAACACACATACACACACACACGCAATTTATCACGAGAGGGAAAAAAGCTCACTGAAACCACGCAGATCTCGCTTTAGTTTTGCTTGTTATTTCACAAGAAGTGGTTCTTCCCTCTCTTTCCATTTCCCTCCCTCTCCTCCATTCTTCTCTCCCTCCTCTGCTTAAGTGTGTCTTCTCCTCTCCTGGCTGAGTGGCGAGCAGGTTTCAGCAGTTGAGTTCCCTGGATCTCAGCCTAGCCTGGTTCAGCCCACTTTGGCCCAGCTGAGGAAAGCAGGGATGTCTCGGACTGGGACGTTGCGGGTCAGAGCTTTGACCCGCAGGTTACGGTCGTCTGTAAGGAGGACAACCTCCCTCCGCAACCGCACTGGCCCACCTGTGTGTCGGGGGAGCCCAAGAGAAGTTAGAGATAACTCAGGATCGCATGGCAGATAAACAGTTTTAAATGTAAGCTTGACAGTAATCACTTACATCACATTGTGTGCTAAGAGTGTGTTTTTGTGTGTGTGTGCATGGTAAGGGACAGCGATACTGATATAGAATGGATGGCAATCAGTGCTACATACTTCTCTGATCAGGCATGAAGTCCTTTGCCTTGTCTTTGCAGTAGTGGAGACAACAGGACAGGATCACATCATCATTGTTGCCCTGAGGATGAACAGAGGATGAACAACTGGCACCAAGTCAACTTTTTCCTGGCCCCAGGCAATCCTTATTGTCGAACCCTGAATACACAACAGAGTACTCTCTTTGACTGCCTTTATTTCTCTCACCTGTTGTCCAGAAGTGTCTTCACTGCGGAAGGCAATGGACTCAAGCTGGCTTCCTCTGCTTGTCAAGGCTCTGAGGCACGGCTCCCTGGCCTCGAACCCTCGCTCCAGGAACACCACCGCCAGCCGGGCCTTCTCCTGCACGGCCCGTACGTGGGCCACACTAACATTGTAGTTGCCCCGGTTGCCGCTGCCACGCCCACCTGGCCCCATCCCTCCTCCACCAAAGTTGTCCTGGCCTTTGGCCAAGCCGTCCAACTCTGTAATCACTGGGAGAGAGAACACACATGAGCACCACAAGTAAGCAAAGACCTGTTTGTAAACTGAAGGTGAGCTGCATAGCGTATTCTTATCGTTTTAATCCCAATATTTCCCTCCTCGTTTTCACCACATCGGTCCTACTTTGCCTCTGTCTCCGATTCTTACCTATGAGCGGCACCACCAGTATGTATGTGCCACACTGGAGGAGTTTCTTCAGTCCGTCCAGGTGATCAATGAATCCATTGGTATCTGGAACCAAGAAGAGAGGCCGCACCTCCAGCTCCAATACACCACCTGTCTGCAGCACCGCCTGGACACACACAGACACAAACACACACACAAGCGGTAAATCACACTGGGTGTTTATGTAATATAATTCTATTTTTGGCAGTGAAATTTTATCCTCCCATAACATGTTGTGACAGTTTACACCTGCCTCATCTCTCATCATATCTATATATATATATATATATATATATATATCTATCTATATATATCTTTGGACTCAGTTAGAACCACGGCCAAAGAAAAAGGTTATGATTGCTTTCCATTTTACCCATAATGCTATTGTCATTCACACAATGCAGAACCAGACCGTCAGCACAAGCCTCTAGGGTTTTTCCAAAGTGTATTTGGCAGTGTCCCTGTTGTGAGGGCCTGAATGTAAGTATATATAAGAGCAATTTCAGCAATGAAATAAACGTGGAAAAAACAACAACAAAAAAAACTCTTTGTTTTCTATGAGTGTGTTATGTGCACATCGATAGGAAAAAACTCAACTCAGGCACAATGAAATAACAATAAAACAAAAACTTTGACAAAGCCGCAATCTAGAACGGTAAATGTGATGCTTTGGTGTCAGAGATAGAGCGTCTTTCTAGACGACGCATCAACGTTCAACAATCACACAGGGGAAAACACCATCATAGAAAGGGAAGAGATAGCAATTTCTCTACTGACAGTAGCCTCATTAGTCCATAAATTGAAGCATCTGCAAGACACGTGTTTTGAGTAAGGGACGTGGCTCTTGCTTTTTCTCGACTGGAAACTCTTGATCTCTTGCCTGTACTATCGTTATTGCTCTTTCAACTTGCATGACAGCGAGGCAGGTTTAGGGAAAGTGGACACAACAAAAAGGTAAATTACAACATTACATCACAAAACAACTCCTGGAATGCACTGAATGTCACAGACTGATGACATACAACAACAATTTCTTTACAGTTGAAAACCCTAGTAGAGATGTGTGTAGACACACATGAAAAGGCAGGCCTACGCAGGCACACGAACTAGAGGAGTACAACCTAATTTCCTGCTTATAAATTCCCATCCAAACTACGCATTTTTTTTTACATCTGTTCTGTTGTCAGTTTTGATGTGAGCCACATTCACTTCTCATAAGACAATAGACAGACACGTGTGTCTGTCTATTGTCAGCAGATTGTAAAATTGTAAGAATTGATAACTTTGTAATGTTAACAGAAAGAAAGACTAGTAACCTCGCTTATTTTCTTTACCCCGCAACTATCCAGATGCGTATTTATGGGTAGGTGTGTATTATACCCGTCTTACCTGTATCTTGTCCCTGCGCCTCTGCTGTTGGGCCAGTTTGTTGGCGAGGGCGTGGCGACGAGCCCTCAGCTCTCTAATGTCATTCTCACTGTCCCCTTCCTCCTCGACATCCACCTCTCCGTCCGACGCGGAGAGAGATGACTCTGCCTCCACTATAACATCATCACCCTGCCAAAACAGACACAGACGAGGATAAGACACATTTTCAACGATTTGGCTTCCTTTACTTTCAATTCAATGGCCTCTGTTGAATTGCAATGAGCATTTAATTTTAGCGCTTACATCCTTTTGTGTAGCTGAAAGCTTGGAAGAGAGGAGTGTGGGGTGGAAAGATGAAAAGGAAATAGAGGGAGTTAAGTGGATTGGGGACGGGTTAGAGAGAGAAGAAGAGAGAGACAGTCTCACCTCTTTCTCTGTCTGAGAATCCTGCCTGCTCCTTCCATCCATCGAGCAGCTAGGCGGAGGACAGGTTGCCATAGAGACGTATTTACCTCCTTTGAAGGCCAACAGAGGCTCTTCCTGTCCACACAAAGCCTCCAGGAAGTACTTCAGCACTGTCACTCTCTTACAATCTGCCGCTATAGCCTGAAAAAAGAGTGTGTGTGTGTGTGTGTGAGGATGGGGGAAGAGGGTTCAAGAGTACATGTAAAAACAGGTGACACTGAAAGTGATGCATTGGATTTGGATCAGTAATTCTACAGTAGTGGCTACAGCTGAATAAAAATATATATATATCTATATACATATACACATATATATATATACATACACACACACACACATATATATATATATATATATCTAAATCGCAATATGAACTTTCCAAATTGCAGAGGCTGCAATCACTTGCTTAAGAGAACAATCTCTCTAATTTCTGGTTCATGAATAAAGTACAGTATTAGTGAAAGCCTTTCATCATACTCAAACTCAGTAAATCCTGCACACTGATCTATTTTTTTTTTTAACAAAATCAGTTTTCTTTAAACTATTTTAAAATTCTAAAAGATTAATGACAAGAAAAACTTGATGATATGAATCACACTTGCAATATTCTGTCAAATAATCACAATTCGATTTTTTGCCAGTATCTTTCAGGCCTAGTAGCAGCGTGTGTATGTAGCAGGGCTGCTGTATATCCATATAATGACACCATTGCTCTCCCCTCACCGTGTCGGTGTGTCTGTCTATGTAGCAGGGCTCCTGTGGTGCAGCCAGCAGTGGTACAAAGCCGGCCAGCAGCCTGTCCTCCTCCAGGAGCAGCAGACTCAGCTCCTCGTCCCCCTCGCCTTCGTCCGTGTCTGCTTTGTACAGCGGCGCCTCCCCGTGGTCCACACGCGCCAACACGTTACACAGGTCGGCCAGGCACTGCCAAACATCAGGGCTGCAGCTGGAGGCAGAGGAGCAGTCGTGAGAGATGGTGAGGGAAGAGTATTTCAAACAAAAAGTGTTTGTAGTGTTTATGTGTCTGTATGGTTGTTTGTGTGTAGCCAGCAGAGAACCAACAATAAACAGCAGTAGACGTCATGATCTGATGCAAGGGACAGGTAGTAAGTAAGTTTACTCACTCTATATTGCATGGTGGGGGGTTCCACTGGTCTGGTTGTCCCAACATCCAGTCAGACCAGACCTTGACGCTTGGCAGCAGTTCTCTAAGGTCCAATGGGAAGGCAGAGACCCTCACCATGCCCTCCAGCTCCTCCCCTTTACCCCCCTCCTCTCCATCCTCCATGTGGATTGGTCCTGATACAGGAGAAACATTTTATATTAAAAACAAATAAAACCTAATATGTTGCCCACGTGTTCAAACGACCGTGCAGTGGGCTAGTCAATGAAAACAATTGAAGCTTCAAATTTTATAATGGTTCCACAAATTAGGAGGGATAATTCTTATTCAAAGTTTTCAGTTAATTGCTATAGTACTGTCTTTAGGCGTGAAATTTTGTGCCAGATATCAATGGCAAAATGTATCATTTGTCAAATTCAAGTCAATAGTTTCTGATATATTGTGTGTGATTAACACACAGATACACTGAGACCTTTGGAGCTTCTGCTTGTAACAGCAACAGTCACAGTTTTACCACAGCATAAGGCATGAGAGCATAAGGCATAAGAGCCAAAATCAGGTCAGTCAGGGTGAGACACTTCCCTAGGTGCTATCAAACAGCTATCAAACTTGTGCGGCAAAAATTAACATATTAACATTTTTTTGTCTGTCCTTTACTGAGCAGTATCTAATTAATAACAGGAAGTCAAACTTGTATTACTACAAAAAAAATACTTCAACTATACATCTTCCACATCTTAGCTGTGAGTTTTCACACAGCTCCCTTTATCCTCTTCTCGTATGCAAAAGAATTATGATGATAATGTACTGACGACAACCTACTCCCAGGTTCTTCTATTAATTTGAATGGTTTGCTGTGATACAGCGATGTATGGCAATATATATAGCTCAATGTTTTGATGACTGTGAGGCAATCCCAAAGTCTGGCATTTTAATAAAACATATTGTTGCATAAGCAGTAATTCTATTTAGATATGTAATATGCTATAAGCTATGTTTGCTAACAGTTCAGTTGTTCACTAGTAAGCCATGTGGCCTGACATTACTGTATTCTCCATAGAAGAGGGTGAAGGCAGCTGATAAAGTAGGGAGCCACAGAGGTGAGATCACATTCAAATAAACTACTAATTAATTAGCTTATATGTCATCACCATAAATGTGCTGTGCGACTGTACAGAGTTATACTTGTGCTTTTTAGCTGTTCATCTGATATGGATGAAAACACCCTCATATTAAAGTTGACTTTAACCCCACAGTGCCTGCATTAGATATGAGCGCAGAGCCATAACTTTAATAACTGTTGCTGGCCAAATACAGTGGAGCTTACTGTGTGTGTACCTGCAGGCGTCTCTCTGAGCAGCTCTGTGCAGCGCTGCACCAGGAGCGCGAACATGGCCAGGCCCAAGGCGGTGGTCTGCTCCTGCAGAACGGAGCGCACATCTCCTTCCCCATCTGACAAACAGACAAGAAAGACTTTAAGACAAGGAACTGGAACAATGCTTCCCCAATACTAGTTATGTACAGTATGTTAATACTTGTTAGTATCAATACTACCAATAATTTGTGCAAAGCCCAAGTACAAGGAGGTAGGATAAAAGGGCCTCCAAGAGCTATTATCAATACAGAAATAAATATCCACACATTTATATGATTACCTATGTTGGTTGTATCATATTTGATGATATATTGGCTGTTAAAGCTCTTAAAGTTCACACATGCTTACAGGTGTAAGTATTTTTCTTATATGGAGGCACATTTTAAGAGTTTGCATCCAATGAAATCCATTTGTTAATCACATGCCCACATATAAAACAAGCGTGAATTCGCAATACCTGCAACCACGTGCGCGCATGCATACACGCGTGGGGAAATTTTTGTGGCTCAACCAACCGACCGACCGACCAAGTGAGATATAGAGCTGCTGGTCGCAGCTAAAAACGTATTCAACAGCCCTGCATTTGTGTTCATTTCTGAAACCTCTGAACATCTGAAACATGGGAGCAGGGGACAAAGCTTTGAAATAGTATGTGTTGTTTGATGACGTGCGTGTGTGTGTTTCTGTTTCTGCATGGGTTACCTCTGCTGTGGGCGTTGTGTATGGTGAACATGTTGATGGTGATTATCTGCAGCATGCGCGTGCTGCCCAGAGGGGAGGGGCTGTGCTGGAGCAATGCCCTGAACTCCTGCAGGACACGGCTCGCCACTCCAGGGAAGGACTCCATACTGTATAAGAAACACACACACACACGCACGCACACACAAACACACACGATTTAGACTATAGTCGCTCTGAAACTCATTCACTCCAAGAATTGAAGAGCCAGAATACAGGAAATAACCACTCACCCCACTTTAGTGAAGAGCTTTCCATGTGCATGCAGAAAACTCAGAATGAACCTCTTATTTAGCTGAATGGGAACAAAGAGAGACCGGAAGAAGCAGAGAGAAAAGTATGACTAATCTGTGGTCAACATTTCTATGTAGCTACAAATCCTACAACATGACACACGGCAACACATGTCTTCATCCAGTGACAAAGTGCATGGAGAGAATTGGAGCTGACAACACCATTTAAAAGCACCTGGGACTTTGTATGGCAGGACAATAGGAGTAGGAGGAAATGGACTGAAAGGCTATTGAAGCTGGCCAAGAGGAAACACCTACAGACAACCACTTACATCAGGATGCAATGACAACTGATGGACGGAGAGAGAGTGCATTGGAGAGATACAAAATAGATTAAAAAAAAATATTCATATTCATGTTATATCAGTCACAAAGCTGGTCAGATTTAATGCATTTCCAAGCACATCAAACAGTGATTAATGCAGGAATGTGATCAAGAACACAGTGGAAAGGAAAACAGTGATCTTCCATTACAAACAAATAAAAGATTTGTGCCCCATTAACCTGAAAAAAAAAACAAAACCCTGAAAACTCACAACCCTAACAGCAATGAACAGTTTGCTCGGTAAGGTTCAACAGTAAATGAAATAGTGTGAGAGACTAAGACTGCATCAGTTTTGTCATGAGGGCGACAACAAAGGGCTTGGCAAACAACTGATGCAAACCCCTGAAAGATACTTGCATGCACACATAAAAACAAGCACTAAACCAACACTGGGACAGTGACTCTCCCTTATATAGTGTGTATGTTATGAGCATATTTCCATGGACAGACTGTGGTTATGGGTAAGCGTGAACCACAGTGTCTTGCTCGGTAAGAAGGGTGAGTCAAAGAGCTATCACTTCAATACAGAGAAACATGTGAGTGCATGATAAAGAGAAATTGATTGTGTATGAGGAGGTCAGATAAAAGGGCCTCAAGTGTTGTATTAAGTTGTATTATGCATATAAGGTTGAAAACATGTGCCTAATCAGAAAAAAAGAGCACGTTCCACCTGACAAGAAACATGGTGAATCATTGAAAGCAAAAGAAAAAAAAAGACATACAAGGCCAACATCAAAAGATAAGAGGGGTGGGTTAAAAAAAGAAAGATCCTTGCAGATAAGAAAATAAATGACGGCAGAGGAAATAATGAAAGAAAAAAGAAGAGAAGGGAAATGACAGACTGTTCTGTTGTTTATAAAACTGTGTGGGAGATGTTTGCTGGTGCAAGGTCATGTGTGCTGCTCCTCTGAGTGTGTCTGTGCACTCTTGAAAACATTTCATTGCACTGCCATTAAAACTGTCTGCACATAATCTAACATGCAGACCAGAGTGTCTGAGTGCACTTAAAGGCATATGAACCATGAGAAGTGCACTAAATATGTATAAGTGTTGTTGTGTGTGTGTGGTCTCACATCACTGGCGCTGAGATTGCACAGCTCTCCATCCTGTTCGGAGTCCCTGCTGGACTCACTGCCCCCTCTGTGTGAAGACGGGGTTGCCGCGTGTCCGCTGGGACGAATCCAAATCTCTACACGTGCTCCCTCCTCCCCTCTTCCTCTTCCTCTCACTGCCGGACCCCTGGAACCTCCTTCAGACTCCTGCCTCCTCCTTCGCTCCAGCTGGTCCGCCTGCAGGACGACAGTTTGTAAACAAGAGGCACTCGAGCTGCCTAATGTCCCGCCATAATCACCATGATATACATAAATACAGATATACATAAAACATAACCAGTTATGCTAATGAGGTCATTAATTTGCCAATATTTCCATGCCAACATACTGGTCTTCACATAAGACATGGGCGGTATTAATATGAACTCCATATCTTACAGCATTAAAGAGTATTAAAGAGTCTTTCCTCATTAATATGCAAATGTGTGCAGAAAGGTGCTCCAAAATCTTGCTCTTGAATTATTGTGTTCACACAGACAGACAGGCACACAGAATTATTGGTGCCTCTTCAAATATTAGCTATAAGCTGTCAAACATGGCCCAATCATTTCATTGAATTTGCCATTGCTCATATACTGAAGTCAGTAGCAAGCAAACTAGCCAGGGTGAACTCTGTAAGATGTTCTCCTTGTCTTCCATTAAGAACATCCGTGGGAAAGTGTACGTCTCCATGTATCTTTACATCCGGCTTCCCGACAATTGGCCACACGTTTTTTCATTGTTAACTCATCGTCAACTTTATACAGGGTATATTGACATAACATATTGTTAACTGCAACAATGGTTATTGTACTGTAAAGCACTGAGCAGGTCCACAAGGGCAGTTGGGGCTCATGTGCCTTTCTCAAGGACACTTCAACGTTTGTTGTTGAGGGTAAGGAGTGTGCTTCCATTCACCTCCCCCAGCCAGCGACAACAGAATTGTAGTGTTTATACTCAAGGACATTGCATACACTCTTCAGCCCTCGATAATAATTTGAAACCATACTTCTGCTCACGTTTCAGCAAATAATTACTGTGATGTATTCCCCGACATAAGTACTAACACAGCATCCATTTTTATACTTTATACTTAAATAGGTATACGTTTTTAAATATTTAGACACAAGGATATTGGTGCCTAGAGGATGGCACATGAAAGTATTAAAAACACTCATTTACTTCCTTTGAAAGACAATCGAAAGAAAATCATTGAAGCTGGAAAACAAATAAGTTGCTAGTTATTTTCATATACTGTATACTAGCCTACGCTGTGCACAAAGGCTAGGGGTGAGGTGACCTCAGAGGATGCGGTCTACTTGTTCCAAGAAAGACGGTCAATCAACTGGCAAGGTACTGTTCAGTGTTGGCTAATACTGGTATCTGCACACTATGGAAGGGATGCTGCAACGTTGGATCTCTGAACTCTCATTGATTTTTATCTGCAGACTGTGAGTGGAAATTAAGCATATATACAACTGGAAAGGTCCTGTATTATCATCTGACTGCATCTTTATTGATTATGTGTCTGAATTTCTCTCACTGAGGTAGATATGAGTAAATGTATCATATATGTGTGTCTCACCTTGCGTTTAGCTTCCTCAAACAGACTCATCAGGCTCTCCTTAGCAGTCAGGATGGGGTTGGAGGCTGCCAAGCTGCGCATGTAATAATACACAGCATCCAACTTCCGCTTCTGAAAATGAGAACGACGGGGAAAGAGTAAGCAGAGGAGAGTAAAAAGGGCAAGTGAGAACAGAAAATATATATTTTTTCCCAGCATGCCAAGGACACACTAGGAAAAATGCAATCAAAAATTCTCTGAGTGTAGTCTACACCGGGTAACGAAAACCCCACAATGTAATAATGCCTGCTCCAAATTCCCTCAACTAAATAATGCACTCTTACCCACCTTTCCTTGCTTATCCCCAAAATCACTTACTGTGTACACTGCCAGCAGGGCCAACTGGTTATATGGTCGTCCATTTTTAGGGGCAATCTGCTGGGCTTTCAGGTACCAGCTAAGAAAGATAAAAAAAATATATTTTTACATTTATGTGTTTGTCAGACACGTGCATACAAAATGACAGCATATCCACCAGAGCAGACTTTCATGATCAAAACAGAGGGATATGGCCTTTTGAAATGTTCAACTTTGGCCTTAGATTATATTGCCCTCTAACCAGTTTGGGAGATGTGCATCAAAAGCTAGGAAGTGGCTTTCTCAAATAAGGTGCAAGGTTTCATGTCTCTAGCAAATACCATCAGAAAACAAAAAAATAAATCTATCTACATGTTGCAATTCTTGGACTATATACTATATATACAGAATGACACAAGTACACATAGCATTTGCACCAGATTTCAAGCCATTTGGTCATCCTAATTCAGAGGCACCAAATTTGTTGCCTCACAATTTGGTCAAATTCAAAAAGCCTTCATATAAAAGATGATTCAGTGCTCTTGAATGTGTGTAACAAATTTCACAGTAACTGGAGCATGCAGCTGACAGCAGAGGAACTTGGATCATAGCCTACCTGCGGGCCTTGCCATAGTTGGCAGAGTCGCTGGCCTGTTCCCGGTAACGGGCAATGTCTCCCTGGCAAATCATACAGCGCTGAGCACTGATTAGAGCATACTTCACCTGGGATATACACAAACACAAGAAAAACAAGGTAACAAAATTTTATACATATACACTTCAGTTGTTTCTGGCAACATACTAATCAGATGATCTTCAAGTTATAAGTTGTTTAAGTTTTGTACTGCAATTATTTGTCCCTCTGATAAACAGATTTCCAAACTTCATGTTGCATTTCTTGGTGCCCAACCTAGGAATCAGATTTCCTACACAGCACAACATCAATAAACAAAGCTGTGTGTAATAATTACAGAGGATGATTACACACACACACACACCCACACACGTGCTGAGACTAAAATAAGTACTGCAGTACCGTTTTGCGTAATGGGCGAGCCCTAATAGCCATGCCGTCCATGTAGTCCTCTAGCTTGAACTGGAACACTGTCTGCAGCTTCTGAAGCAGCGCATCAAAGAATATTGCTCCCTGCAAAACACAGACACATTAGAAAACTCAAGTTACAGTCAAAAAAGAAACAAATATATTCTAACCATTCAACCATTACTCATCATGAATGTCAGTAGGTATGCATGCAGACATTCTAGGGTGCCCTCATCACAGCTATATTCTAAATCCTATGAAAGAGTGACAGGATTGTGTATACAGTTTATAGCTCTTTCGTGGGTATGTTTTTATTTTTATTTTATCAATCTGTTTGGCAGGCAGATGAAATTCTGATTTGCACGTATAGTATTTGCCAACATTGTAAACCTGTCATTTGTCATTTGAACTTTCAGGATCTGTCAGACGAAGAGGGTGGTCATGGAATTGATTTCCCTGTTAACCCAGCTGTATTCATCTACTGAAACTATATATTGTCTATGGGTTTACCTTGACCTCCAACCACAAAAAATTAAGCTGTGAGATATTTCCAGGACAATAATGCTTCAAAGGTCAATAGTCATGAATAATACCTAATAAATTATAGTCATACTATTGTGATTATTGATCCTTGCAGTGAAATCCTCTTTTCACTTACCCTCCAAAGGAAATTAAGAGCGTATCAGAACAGTGCACATGGAGCTGGTAGGGATTTTAGCACTATATTCTCCAAAAACATGACTACAACTATCCTGAATGCTTTGTTTTTCTAAAAATAGTATTTGGCCAATAATACACAGTGGTACAGTGATCCAATCATCTTTGCTGTGAATGGTAGTCTATTGCACAGTGTAATAGAGAAAATGTTATGAAAGTCTCAAATCTTAGGAGCCTTCCGGCACCAAATAAAAGTGAATTGTCCTTACTTTTGGTTGCTAGGATTTGGTTTATTACAGGCTTATTACACCATATATGAATTGGTGTATAGGGTGGCAGAGTGAGTAGTGAGACCACACTTCAACCCCAGGACCTGGGACATGCACAAGAACACACCTCCAATCTGGCCCATATAATTATCTCCCTTGTTTTATGAAACCCTGCCAACCCTTCTTTACCTCATCAAGCAGTGTGAGCAGCATGTTCCTGATGCGAGGCATGTTGTCATTGTTAGGGTCTTTGAGTAGCTGGCGGAAGCGTTCTATGACTTGGTAGAAGACGTTCTTCCATAGGGCCTGGTCCAAGTTCTGAGAGTCGGAGAACTCGATGTCTGTCAGGATAACCTGCTCGTACAGCGTCAAAAGGTCCGCTCTGGAACACAACATGACAGTGCTTTTTTAATATTCCTACTGGTGTTGAATAAGATTCAAAATAAGTATTGAGGGTTGGTGCTGTCGACCACTCTCAAAATATCTTTCAATGCAGCCAAATTATCTTTCACTCCCCTCTTTTTCCCCTTCCCACTCACCCTTCCCTGATTCCTCACCTGAGCTGGGCCATACGATCCAATCCATCAACACTCAGTTTGTCCCGGGACAGTAGGTTACTGAGCTGGAGCTCCTGTGTGTCTGCAGCCCTCAGCAGCCTCCCCAGCTCCCCCCGGGCCTGTTGCTCCACCTCTTCAGGAGTCAAACCACCTCCTGCTGGCTGGGGGTAACCTGATCCTCTGTAACCCCCACAGAACTGACCCATACCAGTGCCCTGGTACATGCCGTTAGAGGGAGCCATTTGGTATGGCCCCATATGGTAAGGATATGGATAGCGCTGGTTAGTGGTTTGTGGGTTGCTGGTGGGCATGGGATAGCAGTAGGGGTTGTCAGAGTTTTGGAACTTGTAGTAGGCCATGGCAGCAGCCTGCTGTTGCTGGGTTGGGAAGTGCTCACCCTGGTGAACAGGAGGACTGCCCGCCACCTCGTCGTCCGTGTCAAGGAAGTGAAGCTGTCCATATCCACCCCCTGTCTGCAGGTACATAGGCTGTTGGAGAGATGAATGCTGTGAGGCCTGGGTGCGGTTAAGAGCGGGTTTCTGGTCAGGGTTGTTTGGGTCCCAGAGTCGTCTCACTCCTCCTCCCCTGCCTCCTCTCCCCCTGCCAGCTGCTCCTCCCCTAATTCCACCGAACAGAAGCCTCGGCCCGAGCTCTGGTGAATTAGAGAGGTCTGTGTGGGCCGGAAGCACCAGGATACCCCTGCCTCTGCCACGAGGACCCAAGCCCTGCTTGCGATGCTGGGTATCCTCACCGTGTGCTGGGGTGCCTGACTGTTTTTCTAGAGACACCCGAAGGATTCCCCGTCCTCCACTTTTGTTTCCCCTTTGTCTGTTCCTTTCTTCCCTCTGTCTCTCTGTGCTTAGTTCCTCTTCCTCTTCATCTTTCCTCCTCCTCCTTCTGTCCTCCACTACGTCACTCATCTCACTCCCTTCCAGTGATTCTGTAGATGACTCTCCGTTGGTTGTCCAGCTCTGTAAGTGACTCCTTCCTCCTCCTCTTCCTCCTCCATCAGTCCTCCCCTCTGCCTTTTCCCTACGCCTGGGCTCCAAACATGGCCACTTGGCCCGCTCTCCATCCATCACTAGTCCAGAGCAATCCAGGCTGGTCGCACTGCTGGCTGAGCTGCTGCTGTAGGTTCGGTTCCGTGAGCGTCGAATATCTGATTTGGAATAGCGTTTTGAGGATGGGGTTGTGATGGTTACACTGGGTTTGTTCTTCTTGCTGCCCTCTACACTCCTCTCTCCATTTCTGTTTGTTTCAGCATTCTCTGCTTTCTCTGCATCTCGGGGCCGGTTGTTGTTGTTGTTGTTCCCTCTCCGGCTGTCTCTTTCTCTGTGCTTCTCTCTTCCTTTGCTTTGGTTTATGTCTCCTATCTTGCCCAGTTCCTTCTCTCTATCCGCCTCTGGTGCTCTCCTGTCTTTTTCCTTCTCAGCCATCCCCCGGTCACTCTTCCCTCCTCCACCTCCTTCGGCTTTACCCCTCCTGGAGTCTTGATTCCCCTCCTTTTCCCTCTCCCCTCCTCTTCTCCTGCGGTTTCCCCTTTCCCTCTTCCTCTCTGTCTTTTCTCCTTCTTCTTTTGTTCCTCCACTTCCAGTTGGGCCTCTCCTTCCCTCGTCAGTTGCTTTCCATTTCCTGCCACCTGCCTCTTTACCTTCTTGGCCTACAGCTCCTACTGTTACCTCCTCTCTCACGCTCAGTTTTTCTATTTTGCTAGCGAGTTTCTCCACTCTAGCCTCAGAGGGTAATGGAGTTCTTTCCATGTCTCTCCTCCCCTGTTTTCTGTTTGTCTCACCAACTTTATCTACTTTTACTTTTTCCTCACTTCCTTTCTCCTCTCTCTCTTTCCCTCCCTGATTCAGTATAGATGGATTTTTATTTCCCTCCCTTTCCCCTGTCTTCCTCTGGGATTCTGGCTCGGTTTTTGGCTCAGGCCTCTTGGGGGGAGGTTTATCCTGCTCTCTGCTAGCTCCACAATCCTTCCCCTGGATGCTCCTCCGGCTCCCAGGTTGATAGATCTCTCGGTCTGGCTTCCGGGCCTTCCGGGCCAGTTTAGGAGCCCCAGCAGGCTCCTGGTGTTCTCTGTCATTTTCCAAACAGTCTTTTCCTTGACCCCCATCTGTTTTGGCTGGTGGATGGCTGCCCTTTTGGCCGTTCTGACTGTTACTACCATCGCCTCTCAGTCTGTCTTCATCCCCTTTGACAGTATCCATCCCACCATCTGTACACCCACATCTCTCTGAAACGTTATCAGAGACAGTCTTATTCTCACACCGTGGTCGTCGAGCATGCTCATGTGAATCAGAGGCCAGAGGAATGGGGTCTACACTGTGTCCAGGTGTAGTGGTCTCCCCCTCGTCGCTGTCATGGTGACGGTGTCCATGTCCGGCCACTGGCTGGTAGCGCTGCAGATCAGGACGCTTCGCTTCACGCTTCTTCTGCTGCCGCTGTCCATGACGCTCCTGCTGCTCCTCTGCTGAAACAGATGAGACAGATTATTTCCCCAAAGAAAAAACACAAGCGGTCTGAGTCAAACTGCTGTATGTCTTCCTGTCTGGCACCAATGCACTGGAGATGTCCACATTTTACATATTCAGTGTGTCAGAGCCCGGAAGACAGACACACACCAGCTCTTTTCATTGTAAAGACTTTCTTGATCACCCAGGCAACAAACTGACTCATCACACCATTCAGCAGACACACACTGTCTTAAATGTCAGAGGACTCTCCTTCTATCTTCCTTTCTTTCATTCCCTGAACGGCATTGTGGAAAAGGTCAGGGACACAAAAAGTACACAGGGGTAATCTGCACCTACATAATGTTCTTAACGCTATTAACCGATGAATAAACCTGCAATACTGACTTTTACCTCCCCGTGAGAAAACTTTATAAGTTCGATAATAACACAGAACTTTATCGGTTTTCTGTTCGGCGCAGTACTCGAACTGACGTTTAACTGTTAACACCCTCCAGAGTCGAACTGGCTAACCTTATCGGTTGTAACATTCGTGTAATTTCAAATATTACGCTGAGTTACCTCCCATAATAAACTTAGGGGCACTTATATGAGAGAAATACTTGAAACGATATACAATTTCAGAGTTCAAGCGTATCAACTGCCGCAGAGAAAGTGCTGGGTGTTGTGGTTCGAAGGGGGCGTTTAAAACAAACGGCGCGGGACCAGAGAATGGACAGGCAGCTAGCTAGTTAGCTAGCTGGCAAACATTAGCTGGTAAGAAACTTAGCGATCCCCTAGGCTACTTTCCGCTAACTTGGTTTACTTGTTTATCTAAAAATGAGCACATGTTTCGTGAATTTTCTCCTTCCCCCCTTTTTTGTAATCTCACCTTTTTGACAGTCACCGATATTGTTCGAATTCGACGCTTCAGCTCGGAGTTCCGCAGCTGAGATTCGTACTCTGTCTAGTTCGTCCGCCATCTTCGCTTTCAACAAAACAAACACAACAAGTACGGTAGCCGAGCTGGATCAAACGTTAAGGACCGCGTGCGAAAACGTAGCAGCGAAGGACTCGATCACTGCCGGTGGTTGAAAGACAGTACATACTTTTACGTAGGCTATAGACTGTACACACAGGGAAACACATTGCAACATATTAACAAATATATCCATCTATAGTTATAGATTTAAGCGAAGTAGGAAAACATTTAGGCTAGAGGTCATGTCCAATTCTCCATTGTTTTTCCTTGCTTGCTTTGAGTTTGAGTCGCTATATTTGACAGTAGTTTCAGACTAGTATTTGTTTATTGCAAGCCCCTGATTACCAATCCAATTAGCATTATAATTATGTTTATTCCTATTTGAATATATATAGGTCTATTATTAGTGATGATTTTTTTATACTACTTTTCTGTGATTTTTGCAACATTTAGGTGTAATCGTAAGTAATGCAGTGCCATGTTATTTATTGGTATGTTGACAACGCCTGTAATTTGTAGGTTTGTTCAATAAAAACATACTATACACAGGTACATACATGGCCCCCACATACACACATACACATATCAACATACACACACACACATCAACATACATGCGTACATCATGCTGCGTACATATAGGCTACAGTCACACCATTGAAGGCTGATGACGCAATTGTTACAGAGGACTAGGGCTAAGGATATTGTGGTATAACGTGGTTTTTAATCTACTTAGGACTGAAAAACCTGCTTCTGTGGAAAAGTTACAAAAAAAAACTGGGGGGAATATACCCCCAATCCTGATCCTCATACATACAAAAAAAAGTGATATTTAAAAAACTCCAAACTTCATTGGACATCAGTCCCTCAGTACACCAAACTGTTGATTGTTGACCAAATAAAATGTTTTAACCTACATCGTATTTTATTTACACTTTACATCATTGTACAAATCCCAATTACGACAGAATGACAGCCATTCTAATCAATAAGCCTGGGCCTATGTACTTTTTTATCTCTAAAATTATGTGTGATTTCCAGAAAACTGCTGTCTTTCTCCTTTGTCATTAGTCATTCTATAGTCCTGTGTGTGTGTGTGGATAGATAGATAGATAGATAGATAGATAGATAGATAGATAGGGGCATGGGCCCCTCATCGGCACTCACACACAGATACATGCATAGGATATACTATATATATGGTTAGTGTGTATCAATCTTGGTGTTATGTCGGTATTGTTTTGTTTCATTGGTTCTTGATGCTTTGGCAGTATCGTTGTTGTGACATTCATGCCAATAAAGCAAATTTGAATTTGCCCTGATTAACCCTGATAGATAGATAGATAGATAGATAGATAGATAGATGTACAGTTCCATACATTCACCACTAGATGTCAGGATTTATTTCTTATTCTCACTTTCATCTCAATGCTGTCCAACTGGGTTGGCCCACCAAAAAACTTTCTCCCATCAGCTTTCCCCCCCCCCCCATCCCAGTCATTTATATATTACTGTAGTAGAATATCTCTTTCACTCCTCTGCCTCCCACTGTAGAAATTCTTGTGAATTGGCAAATTGCATGAGGAGGTGTGGAGTGGAATAGTGGGAGAACACAAAGACAGAGAGAAAGAGAAATACAGAGACAGAGAGAGATTGACTGGGAGTGTGTATGTGTGTTTGTGAGTGAGTGAGTGTGTGTGTGTGTGTGTGTGTGGGGGGGGGGAGTTCATGCAGACATTAGCTGTGTGGCTGATGCTAGAGTAAACAGCTTCATTTCCCTAGCAACACCAAATTAAAGGGCCAGTGTCCTGAGTCTCTTGTCCCTCCCATATCTCCATCCACAATTCCTTATGTAAGCCAAACCTCCTCAAGTTCCATACGTGTTCCTTCATCATGCCAGTTAATTATTCATCCAAGGTCCTTGGCTTACATCTTCGGCATGGTAATTAGCAATCTCTGCACATACATGCAACCGTCCATTTCAAGTTCTGTGCGTGCAGTTTAGTCGTTTAGTCGCAATGGAAGTTACTTTTCTCTAACTAGGCTAGTACACCCCCGGATCACAAGTCAAGCAGGCAGACAGCACAGCTATAAGAGAGAGCAAAGACAGCAAGAACTGGGCTAATTACACGGAAGGGAAAACAATAAACTGGCAACCCATATGAAACTCTTTTTCACTGTACAGCAGTCACAAATGAGATATATTGCTCTTATTCCCACAATATCATAACAACCTATCGTCCAGCTCTGATGTAATCGTTACATTATCTTTTATGGAGATCATTTCTATTAAACTGTTTGGTTTGAACAATAGTCATCAGTGTTGTTTTTTGTGGCAGTCTTGTGCAGGCAGGATGCTGTTTTGATGTAGCGCTAGCAGTGTCTCTTGATAAAGCGCTGGCACACCAGGGGTTGTAGAATGTTTCGTGTCTGCAGTGGAGAGGGGCGAGAGAGGGAGGGGGCCGCCGGAAGTGGTGGGTGTGTGTTTCCCCATGCGTGTGTGTGTGTGTGTGTATCTGTGTGTGTGTGCGCGCGAGCGTGTGTGTGTGTGTGTGTTTGTGTGCAGAGTTCTGATTGTCAGTGCTGCACTATGGTGCAGGTGGAGCAATGCAGGATGATAAGAGACACAGAAGGACGAGAGAGGGAGGGAGGGAGGGAGAAGGGGAAGCATGATGGAGGAGGAAAGGAGGGAGCAGAAGGAGGAGAGACTCTGAATACAGATGAGAAAAGCGGAGGAGGGAGGGAGTTTTTGCAGGTGAATTTTTGACACAAGGGGGTTTCTCCAGCCCCCTCATATCTTGATCTGCGTCGCCCCTCCCCCCTCTCACTTTCTTTTTTTTGTTGTTCTCTGTCTCTCTCTCTCTCTCTGTCCTCCTCTCTCTCTCTCTCTCTAACCCCATTGGGATGCAAGGAGGCGGGAAGAGATGACTTTTAGTAATGACTGGAGTGGAGGAGGAAGAGGAGGAGGACAGATGGAGGGATACAGTTATCAGAGAAAAGGTGGAGAGAAGAGTGGGTGAGAGTAAGTGAAATGACAAAAAGAGATACAGGACATGGAATGAAATGTGGAAACACAGAGGAAAAAATACAGAAAACAGATAAATAGTGAATTTTTAAACCAAGAAGGCAGACATTAAGCAGCGTAATCTATTGACTGGTTGAGGTTTTCATAAGCTCATTCATTGACGGCTTTATTAAAGCTGTTAGTCAAAGATCACACCTGTCCATCATTACTCCCGGCTATGTTCTTCACAAACCACGCCACTTCTTAACTCTTTAGACATCATTTGCGATGTGTAACATACACTATATCATGAGGTGGCATGTGCTTTGACAAATAGATTCTGACACATATGTCGTTTATTATGAAATCCCTGTTGATATGCACGCAAAATGCCATTGGCCCCCATGTTGTACTCATGCAAACAGATGCACTCACTCACTCAGTCACTCACTCTCACACAAACACCCCCCACATACACACACACGCACTCACACACACATACACACACACAGCTGACATTACGTGTTCATTTCACTCAGCATATGACTTTGGCATAATGTTGTGAAGTTTTGTGTGTGAGTCAGTGTTGGGAGTTAACAGCGCATGAGAAGACACAGCATATGACTTTGGCGAAAGGACGGCCCATCTAGACATCCTTTACCACAGATGCTCAGTAAATGTAATGAAATCATATAGGAATAATCTTGTCATACCATCCCAGGTATAAGTCAATTTTTGCCGGAGCCATTTCATTGGTTCCAGCAGTTGGAGAACACATCTGAGAAAGTAGCATGCAGACACGTCATGACACACGTGCTTTTACTCTCTCTCTCTCTTTCTCACTCTCTCTCTCTCACACAAACACACCCACACACACACACACGCATACTCAAACTTTCTGAGTAGATATGGGTTCACGGTATGGGTGTGTGTGTGTGTGTCTGTGTGTGGGTGGATGTGGAGTTGTTGCTGTGTGTGAGTGTGGGTTTTGCGATCTTGCACAGCCGAAGATGTGTGTTGTAGGCGAGCGCACAGAGACAGTGGAGGGAAAGACGCGGGGGCGAGAGGGGTTTCACTAATAAACACCCACTCCCTCCAAACCTCCCTCTCACTCTGACACTCTCTCCCCCCCCTCCTCCTCCCCCCTCGCTCTCCTCCTCCCCGCTGTCCTTTGACAGAATCCTCATTACGAGCACGTTTGGCAGCAGAGTCTTCCTCCTCCTCTCCTCTCCCTCCCTCTCTGTCTCCCTCCCTCTGCTCCTCTCTCTCTCTCTCTCTCTCTCTCTCTCTCTATCTTTTTCATTTGCTTGTTCTCTCTTGCCCTGCCATTGCATTCGAGCCAGCTTGGCAATCAAAGGGAGAGAAAACACAAATGAGAGCGGGGGGGGGGGGGGGGGATCGAGCGCACTGGGATTTCAGTATGAGTCAGAATGGGAGAAGGGGAGGTGGGAAGGCAAGGTAGGCGGTTGTGAGGAGAGAGAAGAGTGTATGGGAGGGATGAGTTTTTTTTCTCTCTCTCTCTCTTTCTTATCTGACTGCATTCTCTGTTTGGAATACAGATGAGGAGATAGAAAGAGAGAGAACAACTGGGCATGACAGACAGATAAGAGAAGCAGAAATAATCTACATCCTGATTCATGATCATGCTTTGAAATCCGAGCAGGTTGAATGTGAAATACAAGTTGAAAGCGGACTGCCTGTGGGCTGATGGTCTGGTGTCAAAACAAGAAGCAAAAGGTTAGCATTTGAAAACCCAACACAAAGGAGTGTAATCCACAATCATGTTGAGATGAAAATATTGAAAAGATAAGGAAGAGAGCATGGTGTCAGTGTGTGTGTATGTGCATATACATGTGTTTGTGTGTGTGTGTGTGTGTGTGTGTGTGGGCACTATGTGGGAGGAGAAGGTAACACTACGAGCCAGTATTGAAAGGGAGTTTAGGATTAATGAGGGAGAGATGTAAGTGAAGAACTATTTCATTCACGCTATATCAATCATTCATCTCCTCCCTGCTTGCATATTCATGTGGCGTGTATGAGGGAATTGGATTGTGTATGCTTGTGTACACACACTTGCACAGTGCCTATCCCCCCTCCACACACACACACACACACACACACCACACACACTGTCTCTCACACACACACACATACACAGGGATCAGACATCAGCACATTTATACTGCTGCTCAGTTGCAGTCAGTGGAGGTTCTACAGTTTTGGGGCCTTAGGCTGAGAAGACCACACTCTGCTCCTCCTCCCTGCAATGTTCTTGAAGCAAGTTCACTCTCAGAAAAAAAAACCCCATAGTGCAGCACTCTTGACCAAATTGTAATAGTAGAGTGAATAAAATTCAATGTTGTACTTTTTTCTGTGAGTGAGAGTGAGGAGAGTACCGTTGTCCCTGTGCCACAAAAACGACACTGTAAAATGATAAGAATACATCCTTGAGGGTTTGCAATCCCAAAATCTAAGGAATGTGGATTTTAAAATCATGGCTGATAGGGGTGAGCAACAGGCGATGGGTCTACAAACGCTGCCTCATTCTTCAAACATTCATAGTATCTTAAATCCCTTTGCTTAGAATCACAATTTGATATGCATACATTTAGACAGAATCAATGGCACTACTTGTAACTTGGTTGATATTTCTTTAATTCCACAAAAATAGATAAAATTAAAAAAAAACATGTCATCTCCCCAATCTCAATATTGTGATTCTCAACATTACAGAGCGAGAAATATGTCAGAATGTTATTTTAACTGAGAAAATTAAAGTGTCTCATAAACATTACATAAGCATAAATGACAGCACCCTACTTCAGAAAATACTGAAACCACTTGATGATGGCAATTTATTTTCTGTTGATTAGTCTCAAACAGTGTTATGAGAATTTATTTAAGTATGAGAATTGTTTTATGCTGGTTTGATCATGAACTACTCATACCAAACTTTGCATCCACTTTGCATCCCAGTGAGCTTCAGCTTCCACACCAGATATTTGACCACAGTATGTGAGTGTAGTTTGAAATATGTAGGTGGCTCAATGATTGTCCACAATCTAAGCTATTAAACAAACAAACAGGAAAGCCCCAAACTGTCACCACCACATTGCTTCTCCTGTTTGTTGGCAAGTTATTTTATGGACTTCTAAGTTGTGCTTGAATGCAAAGTCAAACCGACTGAAAAGGACACCATGTCTAACATTAGGAAAAGTGCTGATTTGCCCTTTAAACACTTTGTCAATGGGATATTTGGAAGCATGTTTATCCCTCAAAATAAATGGCTTACACTCAGCAGAGTGCAATGAATGGGGACAGCCATCTTTAAAACCTGTCATGTCAATTTACAGTCTATGGAATGAAATGAGAACAAACATGCATTGGAATTTTAAACAATATGATATCAAAGTATATTTCAAATTTGCTTTTATATACCTTCACTGCTGACAGCTATTCAAATGATACAGCATCGTGTTATATTCATGTTATAACTGTCAGGCAGCTGAGGGCAAGTCATTTGTTTTCCCACAGTTTCCCACTGCCTTTTAAACAATTAAATGTTAGCCTACTGCTTTTATTTTGGCCTGACTTCAAATTTAGAATCGAATTTGTCCGAGGGACTTTCATTTTGAAATCTGCTTTGGGGACCAATTTCATTAAGGAAAACATCACCAATTTATCCAGAAGGGTCTGCAGCAAGTGCGGGGAAAAGGGGGGCGCGGGTACTGTCATTGGGCCCCAAGATGGAAGGGGAAATGTCTCTGAAGAAGACACTACACTATGTTACAGCATCAGGAATACATCTTTATGGTATATAATGAAAATGTTATCCGGCAGTGTTTTGTTGGAGGGGGTGCAGAGTGCAGGATGTAACAAAGTTTTGTTCGCGCAAAGTTTTGTAGCGTGACTTTCAGATGTTCTCAGTTCAACAGAAGGTCTAAAGAACAAAAGAGCATTTCAGCTCTGTGTCCAAACTGCGCCCAATTAACAGGAGTCTCACACTGCACACACCTACGTACGTCTGACACACTCCTTTACGCACGGTGCGGGTCTCCCCAAAATCACCCCGAATGTGGAGTTGAACCGCTTCAAGACAGTCTTACGCACGACTTCTGTCATCTCCCTCACGAGGCTTCTACAAATAGTGGAATCTGGGTTACATATTTGGGTCATTTCCAAACAAAGGTGCTTTAATCCTGACTTTCCCTCCACATTTATGCATAAACAAAGCCAATGCGCTATACACCACACGGCACTCTCAGTCATTCCAGGCAGGCAGAGTGATTCATCGTGTAGCCTACTAACAATCACGATTTCAGCTTCATCACTACGATCATTTGTGACTAACACATTTTTGGGCATATCGGGCCAGGCTGGTCAGCTTTAGAGGGGTTTTCAGCTATTTTGCCGTAACAATGAATCCACCATGAATCAAATTAACAGGCTGCATCACAGAAAAGACTGACAGGTAAGACTGAAACTGGGTTTGTTATGGGATTGATCTGCTTGGTGATTTTTTAAACAGGCTAGGATATTTGATAATGCCTCAGTGGTAAAGTAGGCTACTTTACTTGAACTGACCAGAACTTGCTCTCCCCGAAGCAACACCCAAAACCACTGGCAGAGGCAATTACCGAAGCTTATTAGCGAGTCTTGCTCTAGGCAAAAAAAAAAATAAAAAAAATCAGTCTTTGGGTTTCTGAATCTGAAAAGTCACTAACGAAGGAAGTAATGAAAATGAAATGAATGAATGAGACTCAGAAGGATGCTATAGCCTACAAACGTTGCAGCAAAAATAGGCTATACGTCCTAATCGGAATGTTATAGGGATATTAGGAGATAAAAATGGCATCAAGTACGATAAGGTCAATAAACTCAATATTGAGAATCCACCATACACACTATAAGTCTCTATAGGAATGTATAGATATATTTTAGTGATGTTCTCGTTAGGGCTATTATTATTTGACATTATCTCGGTGTAAAGCGCGAATACAGCAAACATATGCTATTTGCAGCCTCCCTTTAAGACCCGTACAGTGGTCCGGGCGATACTCTTCTCCCTTTTTATAAATAGCTGCACTCCGTTCAGTGACGTGGGATACGCACGTACATGTGTAGGTGATTCTTTTTAGTGAATGAGCTCTCCCTCCCCCTCCCCCCTCCCTCCTCTCCCCTCTACTAGTTACTACGGGATCTCTATAAAAAGCCTACGGTAGATGGGAGAGCCCGGTCTGTATAGGAGGCGACTTTGGAGAAGAGGAGACGACAGCAGTCTGTGAGAAGACAGAATGACACAGATTTGCGCTTGACGTTTAAGAGCACGATTTCATGTCGGTGAAAACTGCGACTTTAGTGATAGAAAGACATATTTCTTCAGCGAGGAGACACAACCTTGGCCAGACAACTATGGGGCCTCAGGGAACTTTGCACGGAAGACTCAGGTGAGTTAAATCCCTATTTCTGTAGACTTCTCTTTGCATGGTTTCACCCAAAGCCCGGGTACAGAATTGGTTATATTTGTCTAGATATTAACTTCTGATAGCCTACATATGGCACAAGTGCAACCTACAGAGAGGGGAGGACGGGCCATCTACCTAAGAAGCCCCATATAGTCTGCTTTGACCGCCGCTGCTCTCACCTCCACTCTCCGGTTGGAAGTTACTGCAGTGTGACTCATTTTCTCTCCCATGTGGGCAGCGCACAGCCTGGAGATAAAAAAAAACCAAAACTCGGATCATAGATAACATCAAATTCTAAATTCTTCTAAATGTGTTGTTTTCTGTTGAGACAGGTCGTGACTGACTCCAAATTACGCATGTATCTTTGAAAAACACTAATTTGGTGGCCGCTCAGATGCTCAGATGGCACTGGACGCTCTCTATCCGGCGCCCTCCATCTGAGATGTGCAAATGCCTCACTGACACACGCACACACGGACACAGAGGCGCACACCGTCCGCTGTGCGCAAGTGAGTGTGCGTGTGTATGTGGACGTTTGTGTGCGTGGGGGTAAGGTTGTGTGGGTGGGGGGAGTATTCCTCACCACCCCCTTCTTCCATTCTCGGGAGCGCGTGGCACCGGGAGGTTTCCGGTGATGGTGATGACACTATACCCAACACTTTCTTCCGGTGTGGCTGCAACCCTCCTCCCCCCATTCCTCCCCGTGCTCGCTCTCTCTCTCTCTCTCTCTCTCTCTCTCTCTCTCTCTCTCTCTCTCTCTTCGTCTCTCTCTCTCTCTCTCTCTCTCTCTCTCTCTCTCTCTCTCTCATGCATTTCCGCCCGGCGTTTCCTTTAACTTTTTTCAGTCTCAGTTCTGTGACGTTTTCGGCCAATGAAGTCAGCCCTGCGTCATTCTTGCGCACTTTGCAGATGATACGCAGTCACCTACTATAACCCTTTTAAAGAGATCGCGCGCATGCACACACACACGCGCGCGCGACAACCGCAGTGTGATCCGCGCGGTGGCAACCAGCGTGCGGGGGTGTGAATGCGCAATGAGAGATGCTCGAGCACAGAGAACACGAGGGAGGAGTGGGTGGCGTGAGTCAATGAAACTCCTTGTTCATTCACAACTCGTTGTTGATCGAGCCACTGTATCAACTGACTTTGATCAGGCATTGATAATGACTCATTATCTGTTGGCAAATGCAAAGCCATACCGTAATATCTTTCAATAATATCTTATTATAATATCGTATGCAGTTGTATGTAATAATACTAGGCTAGAT
The DNA here is from genome assembly GCF_046629955.1 of Centroberyx affinis. NCBI lineage: Eukaryota > Metazoa > Chordata > Actinopteri > Beryciformes > Berycidae > Centroberyx > Centroberyx affinis. The sequence continues at coordinate 85,342 of NW_027283330.1, read as the reverse complement.
ATTAAAACTATTATGAAATTTGACTTTATGTATACTATGCTACTATATAACAACTTTATACATTCTTTATACATTATACACTCTTATATAATAATGTAATGCCAATATCTAGTGAAGTAATGTAAACTTTGACAAGTTCCAACTTGACTGATTGAAGGTCTATTTAGTTATAAAGTGAAGAGTGAAGATAAACGAGTTCCCATATTTACTGTAAGTGTAGCGCGTGTTACGGTGTAGCGAGACGGCAGTGAAGCCTCCCCAGTTTTCCAGCGTGGTTATAGGACTTTTTATGAGTCCACGCTCATCATCGGAGGAGCAGCTCCGCGTGTACGACGAGCTCGCGAAGAGAACACAGACAGTGGAGCGGTTTCTCCCCGGCGCCATGGAAACCGAGCCAGACCGAGGCACTACCCACGCGCTCTGATAAGCCAGGCAGCGACTAGGGCGAGAGCTGATTGGTTTGCTCGCGGTGTGACGTCACGAGCCCTTGGCCAGAGGTCTCGAGCACTGAGACCCGCGGCGCTCATCAGCGGTCTTACGTCATTTTGGTCCTGAGAGCACAGACCGGCGTCTCTTTGTAACTAAAGCACACATCTGCTGTGTGGGTCGTAGTCCACGTCAGACATTATGAAGCAGGGATAAACCCGCCTAAACCCGATTTACTCACCTTTTTATTTACATCTTAATTAAACTGATCTTTATTAGGTGAATTTATAGAATACATGCTAATGTGTCATACGAAGATAAAGTCTTTTAAGGGGGGAATGAGCGGTCTCAATATATAATTGTGGTGGTTGTTTGGCTTATGGTGATCACCGACTGGAGGTCATAGTTTACCCACCTTTTTATTTAACACATCGCCGGTTAGGAGTAAAATTTCACTTGATGAGCTCCCCACCACGGCAAGACTCACATATATTATGTGCACACACACATTTACTTAACCTTTTGCATGGGGAAAATGTGCTCATCAGTATCTTGTAAACCATTTGAAACTTTGGGATGTTTCATTCTCCCCAGTCTGTAGTAAAAAGTGAGACTCAGTTTGTCCCAGAGCCGCCAGGGCCTCGGCCATCACCCGGTTCAGCACCACGGACAGCAGCGAGCAGGAGAGCCGCTCTGTCGCTGTCCAGCTGCCAGAGGTCCTGAAACAGGCGCCGCACGAGGCGAACTGAGAAACCTGTTGAGCAGAGACCCACACTAACAAAGCAAGTCGTTTCGTTTATGCAGAGAAACAAGTGTATTGATGTATAAGATATTTACTCGTCACAAAACAAGTCCATAAAGAGAGAAATCAAATAAATCCTTTAGTCTGATTCTAATATTGATAATCACAAGCTGACAATTCATAGCCTATTGTCATGAGATTTCTTGCCTGATAGACTTCGTCCCTCTATTTTTGTTGCTGCTGCTGCACTTTGCATAACTCCCATAGAGTTATTTGAGTGACTGCTGCTGGCTGCCCTTAGTTTGAAATAGCGCCATGCCAAATTCCGGTGGCTGCGTAGCTTTAAATTCTCCTCCGCACTCGGCCAGTGAGTCACTGAGTCAGAGATAAGACTCACCAACTCATCTAATCCGGAACATCTCGTCGGGGTTAAAGGGTTGAAACACATCAGTAACTGGAGGAGGTTTGGTTTTGTTCAGGAACGTGCGTTTGTGCGTGTTTGTTTGTAAGTGTATGTGTGTGTGTGTGTGTGTGTGTGTGTGTGTGTGTGTGTGTGAGAGAGAGAGAGAGAGAGAGAGTGTGTGTGTGTGTAGACCTGTGCATAAAGTTATTTTTCATGTTTCAGTCAATGAACACAGCCAGGACTTATTTTTTAGAGGCTACTGTCAAAGATACAGTAACCAATGCAATGAGACAATAGCTAATCATCCAAATATATCCAATATATTCCCAGTCAGGGACTCAGGGACCCTTAATTAAGAAATTTGATTAGTGTACACCAATGGGGGGCTTTCCTCCAGGTAGTTGTTGATACATTACCAATTGGATGAGTGACAGACTGTCTGGATGTTTCATTACATCCAGATAATATAATGGTGGTTTAGTCTCTCCTCTCTCTCTCTCTCTCTCTCTCTCTCTCTCTCTCACACACACACACACACACACACACAGACTGTATCTCACACACACCTGCATACAGTGAAACTAGGTCAGAGACAGAAGGAGGTGGTTGATGACGCCTTCTGTCAATTTTACATCCTCAATTTTCTCTTATCTAGTTTCATATACGTGATCACAGCATAAAAGGTTTAGTGTTTTGCTTGACTGAGTGATTGACTGACTGGTGGACTGATCAGTTGATTGATTGATTGATTGATTGATTCCATTCACTGATTAATCCTGTATGTAAAGAGGGAGGCATATAAAGCTCCCTCCTTCAGTTGGTTTCTGTTTAGCAGTTAGCAGTGAAAAAAATAATGAAAAATCTAAAAATGAAAATGTTGAGCCTATCAATACATCAATGTATATAATCAGTAAATGTAATACATAAATACGTTATAATAATAGTAATAATAATTAGAATAAAAACATATCATATATTAAAGGGACAGACGGATATTGAAGGTCAGTCTCTCTGCTATTTCTGTTCCACATCCTGAAAATCTAAAATAAACATTTTCTGAAAGTTAGTCAGACCTTGTTGTAGGCTACAGATGGCCTGCTGAGTTGTTGAAACATAAGTGTAAATGATGGCATCATCTGTATATAGATGCATTTTGCAGTTGTTGCCAACCCGATGTTACAAATGTAATTTCAAAATGGCACAGGGCCGACGATTGAACACTTTTTGATATTTAGAAAGCTTAACAAAACCCCCTCATTTATGTACGTTGTTTATACATGTTGGTGATCATTCTAAACCAGTTCAGAGCATAATGGTGAAAGCTAACATCGGATAGTCTTAGCTTCACCTCTATTGAAACCTTTGACAGAACTACAAGGCAACACAATGTTATTTTTTATCAAGCAAATTCACAATGTGATTCACCACAAATGATGATGCAGACATGTTGCTATGACCAAACCTAAAAGCCTGACTGAAGCATATAAGCATTAATTTATTGGTTAGTTGGGAATCAATCAGTTCTAGCATCTTAGGTAGTCAGTGTAGTCTTCCAATTACACAATAGTTATTTAGGTCACTGGGACCCCCTCTGCCCTGCTGAACAAGGAGTGCATTGACCAACATCCATCTCTTTGGAATTGTGCCAGTGATTTGATTGCAGTAATATTATACCCTCTTCTCTCTTTGCTGATACAGGTTTTCACAAGGGAAGTGATTGCCCTCCTTCATCATTTCTTCCCCGTCCTTCTAACCTGGCCAGAGCATCAGCACCTTGGCTTTAGACTGCTTACTGCTTATACAGTGTCACAGTACAGTAACAGTCTACAGTCATGGCTACTGAAGCCTGGCAATGCTCCCCTCCCTCCCTGCCTCCCCGGAGACACCATGGACATGCAGCAGCGAAGTCAGCTTGAAGGAAAATACCACCATGGAAACATCATTGAAACACTGATGTCTATGTTCTGGATAGGAAATAGTTGACTTGATAGCTGAGCTTATACCCAGCATATATGTCTTAGGTCTCTCTCTATTTGTGTCTCTCTCTCTCTCTGTCTCTCTCTCTGTCTCTCTCTCTCTCTCTCTCACACTCTCGTAGAAAGGAAACCTGTGTAGGCTTGCATTGGGGGAGTCCTACACCATGTAAGTGCGTAATACCCATGCTCAAGCCAATGAGACCTTGCAGTTTCCAGTTACCATGCCAACTCCAGCTCCTCCTCCTCCTCCCTGCTGTCTCCATGGCGACCGTGGCTTTAGATTGTTACTCTAGCAACAGCACCATGGTAACAGTCTACAGCCATGGTCGTTAGGGGCAGGTGTCACAAAAACAAAAACAAACAAACAAACAAAAAACAGCAGAAGGCTACAGATGTAAGTGCTGAAGAGTTGACATCAAAAGAAAGATATGACAGAAAAAATCTTTGACAGAATCAGAGGATGATAGTGGATGACATATTGATGAACTAGCAGAGATATTTTGCTCCTGCAGCCCATATAAGTTTGTACTTGATTTATTTGTTGAGATGCTCTCCTCATTTAGAAAGTAGGTCAGAGGTAGTTCCCTCTTTTCTCTGAGCTACACTGCTGTTCAGAGCAGCAGTTGTCAGTTTGACTTCCACATTTCACTTATATCTAACTAGGCTGTATAAATGAATGGAAACTATTTTTTTTTGTCATTCAAAATTGTATTTTTGATCCGTGCCCACATCAAGATGGATGCCCTCCTCAATGTGGTAACTACTTCTATATGTTATCATTTGGCACAATTATGTAATTTATCTGCTAAACCAAACAAAGGTTACAACGTAATCAGTGAAAACAACACAAAGATTTCTTTTCATCTCTCTTTTATTGGGTAACATGTTTTTCTTTATGTTTTGATTATTCAGTACAGTAATGAGTGTAAAGAGCACATGCTGAACGGATGAGTCAGCCAGCTCCAGCACCTGTTCCGGTCTGTTTATCAGACACCAGCAGCTCTCCACTTCAAAGCAGCACAGCCAGGAATTCCCAGTAGGCAGCGCTGTAACCTGCAGGCGCACACAAACTACACACTGTGTCCCTCACAGTTGGACTAAAACATACTCACAATGACACACACACACACACGCGTGCGCGCAGACACACACACATGCACATATACACATGCTCACACGTACGTGCATACACACACAATCACATATTGTAGAATCGACTAGTCCATCTTGGTGCATTCTTCCTCCAGTCCATCTCTGTGCACTTGGATGTCCTGGGCTATTCTGCCCTCTGCAGGTCAGAGAGTGTCTGTGACATCTGTATACAACACAGATACTGACAGTTTTCCCAGCTGCAGCATTTCAGTACACATCAAGTGACTGACATAAACCAGCTTGATGAAGGCCACTGAGACCGAGATGTTGCTGTTTCTCTGCAGATAATGAATAAATAATTGCATTTAAATAGTTTTGTGCCCAGATTTAAAAAAAATTTTTTTTTGGACATAATCCAATAAAACAAAACTTAAAAAAGCATTCCACAGTGTTTTGGGTATAGTTCTTAATGTGAGATGTTTTTTTCTTCTTATGTTCCATTGTTGATGTCTTCAACTGACACATTATTTGTATTTGATGTACCTGCCAGAATGTAGTCTGTTCAATAGATCAGAAAAGTTGGACAAAACAAGACAGAAATTGCTCGAGTGACTCCAATGTCTAAAATCTAATAGAAAACTCTGTGGCAGGTTGTGGCAGCTGTCCTTATCACAAACTCTCCGATATCATAGACTTCAGAATAGACTGAAATATAGACAGAAAAGTTGGTAAAACAGACTACTGAGATCAAACAATTCTGAGTGAATGTTGCCCCCTATAAGTGCAGTGATGCAAGCACACCAGTCAGTACAAAACAGGACATGGCTGGATCACAGCAAAAACTACTTCACACTAAACATAAAATAAATGCAATGTTTCCATCCTTACATTCCATTTGAATCACCAAAAACAAAACAAAAGCATCATTTTAAATAAAAAGTAGTATTCATTCATGTTCACATACGGTAACCTACATCAGTATGTTACTACGTATTACAATGCACACTGTGAACTTATAAAGATTTACATAAGCTTATGAAGAGATTTCACAAATAAAAAGGTGCATAAACTGAGTTTAGATGACTTTACCTTCACTACAACCCTGGCTATCAGATTTCTACCTCTCAACTGGTGAGCTGCTTTTTTCTGTATGATCTTATTAAATGACAACATACTGGTTGTGTGCTGACTCTCAACTCTCCCATCTCTAAAAAGGAAAAGAAAAGATAAGAATAGAAAATAAAAAAGCAGAAAAGAAAAGAAGAGAAAAGAAAAGGGATGCGTAGTTGGACAGTTGTTTTTCCCTGCCTCCCTGCACTGTAAGAGTTCATGTGCTGACTGATAAACAACAGCACATAAACTCTTACTGTTCAGGGCTGAGAGGGAGAGAGAGATCTGGCAGAGACACAGACACGCATCCCGACACAACACACACACACACACACACACACACACACACACACACACACAGGTATCAGGTTAGGCTAAAGCACATTTAAAAGAGCATTTCCCTGATGAGTCACTGTAATGGGCCTACTGTTTATCCTTGCCTCGGGTGTAATTCAATCTCCGATTCCATTGTTATTCCGTTAGATATTTGATTGTAATTCTTTGTTTGGGTTTAAATCCCTCAAAAAAACGTTCTGACTCTTCTAAGGATACAAAACAACTTTCCTTTAAGCCGCACTCTGTCTTCCTCCATATAATTTCAGTGAGCTTTTCATCAACACAACAAAGCCTGTGTGTCATCTTGATGGCATTATTCAAATTTCACAGTTTCACCCCCGCAACCTCTCAGTAATTCTCTTAAACCAAACAAGGCTGGGCAACGCTGGTCACATTTTTTGGATATGTGTAAGGAGACGAGTGTCTCTTAGCATAGCTCTACCACAGCCTTCCGTGGTAGTCTCTATGACTAATATTTACCCTATTGGTGTCAGTTAGGCACCTGTAAGGACAGCCAAACCACAGCTCCCTGGCTGCCAGGACCCAGCCACGGCCTCTAAAGCAGTAAAACACGCAAGCGGACAAACGGCTGCAGATGACATCATACATCAAATGGCCACTGCCCTCTCTTCAGACGGCCTCAGCTGTGTCCTCACTTCACCTCTCTACCTCCTCAGTTGACACTCAACATCCCCACCCCTCCTTTACACACTATCCTAACAACTACATTTAAGTTTTATCCAGAGAGGCCTAATGAGCAGGTAGGGCTTCAGGACACACAGCTGTTTATGGACGCATTGGCTGCTGCAGGGATCTAATCTGTGACCTTTCGGTTACAGGACGGCCCGGCTGATGACTAGGCCGCCCAGTTACTAAACCGATAGATGAGGAAAGATATGTCAGAATCACTGAAAGGGAAAGAAAGAGAGAATGCTACTGCATGATGGCTGGACGAGGACGACGACCATAAACAAGTTTTGGCTCAAGCCAAAGAACGCTCTGTCCACACAAACAAGAAAACCACAAAGTAGGAGCAAACCACAAGTGTGTGAGTGTGCAAGAAATGACACAAATCAAACTCATATGGACAAACAAAATATGCACACAGATGCACAAACACACACTTCACGTTGTTCAGCAAAAGATACCATACTAAATATTGCAGCACCATAGACCAAACAGATTTCTTGCATTTCTTTCATGCCATTAATTGACTTCAACTATTCTCCTTCCCTTGTCTCTTCTTTAAATAGCTGTTCTTCTGACACCTCTAAATATACTTCCACTGTTTCTCACCTGACGAACGCACCTCACATCACACACCTCACACATCTTGCCTACCTATCCAGCTCTCACATGCGCACACATACAAACACAAACACACACGCACACACCCACACAAACAAATACAGGAAGCAGGGAGGCAAGGCTAAATCCCATGTGATACTGGACACAGGCCATACCTCTGAAAAACAGCCAACATGAGGTTACATCACACCCATCTGAACCAGCATACCAATTCAACTGTGCAAGCACACACATACGCAGACTCAGAAACACACAAACCCAAAGACAAACACTTCAAAGTACACTTTCAAGTGCTGCATCACACTAATTGAGGCATAACGCAATGATATCCAGCATATTTCTTCAAACAGGCATGAAAAATGAAGTTAAAAAAAATCCACACTACACAACAGTCCCTCTGTCTTCGGCATCTTCTGTTTCTTCTCTGGTGATCAAAACAATGTAGAGCGAGAAGATAATCGGTATGACAAAAAATAATGTGGTGAATCGTAGCAGAAAATACACGCCAATCCAAAAGTTGTCCCTCAGGTAATAAGGTCTCAAATCCTCCGCTGAAAACCTCCTTCACATGGATTATCCCAGTGAGAGTCGTCAGTAATAGAAACTGTAGTAGAACTAGTCAACTTTATCAGAGTGTGGACAAGTCTGGGCCATGGGATGACCAGGCACTTTGGAGTTGAAGTGCAAGTCTTATATACACACACACACACACACACACATACACACACCATGTGGCCCCTCCCCTCCTCCGGTCTCCCATAACAACAAACGCTCCATAATCAAAATACGGCCCATCTGTGTTCTGACACCCACCCACCCCCCTCCTCCCCCCCCCGCCCCCTGCTCTATCCTCCATACTCCACTGGGACAAGAGGAAAAAATGATCCTTCAATCACAGCAAAAACTTGAATGTGCCCTTACTCCCTCTTTTTAAACCACAACGACCAGAGAGACCGAGAGAGAGGGAGAGAGAGAGAGGGAGGGAGGGATGATAACTCCACCCACTTCTGTCTCTGTCTGTCTCTCATTCCATTATTTCCCGGTTGTTGTGCAACAGGGGGAACAGATTCCTGAGGAGAGAGTCACGGCTCTGTTGTAAAACTTACTGGCAAGAGTGACCCTCTGTGTTTTTCTTTTACTGTTTCCCTCGCTCGCTCACTCTCTCCATCCGTCTCCACTTGTTATCAAAACCATGTGTGTGTGTTTGTGTGCGTGTGTGTGTTCTGAGGTCTTGGAGGGACATAAGGGCCACAGGGGAGCAGGGGAGAAAGTGAATGCAGGGGCTACGGCGTTGGAAAGAGGCAACGAAGCTATGATTGTGCGTGACAGTGGGGACTTAGGAGATGAAACAGGTGAAATGTTATGAAACGGAAGACTGATTGATTATGAGAGCAAGTTTGTTTAGGAGAGTGGGAGAGAGAGATGAAGTTGATGTAGAGTATAAGTTGTTTTATTGGTGTAGGATTTCTTCTCATGGAAGCAAATAAACACCCACAACAGCACCCAGTTGCCTGTGCTTCCTGGTTTTACGAGTGGACATTTTGTCTCTTTCTCTCTTTCTTTTGGACACTGACACTCGTAATCAAGATATTCTACAATCGGTCTCAACTTTTTCCTGAAAACAAAACCATTTTTTCCCCCTCTAGCAGACATGAGATATATTACTGTGACAGCTGATGACATGCAGGACATGAAAGGGAGGAGGAGGAGGAGGAGGATGTTGAGGAGAGTTAGAAGGGAGGTAGGGGCCAGTGGGAGATGAAAGCAAAAAGGGAAGGAAAGAGAGAGGTAGAGAGGAGAGACTAAACATCTGGAAACAATCACGAGTGCAGGCTAACATGCACATGCTTCAACTATGAAGGAACACCGTGTCCTCGGACCCTTTGCATTAGAGCGGGTGCACACATACAGTATGTCCACGCACATACGTTAACACCCTCACATGCACTCCTACACCTAAACCCATCATTGTGATAAAATGGAGTGTGGACCGCACACACCCACTCCTCGTAATTGTTGATGCTCCCAGTGGCTTCAGCTTGGACTGCAGTGTAAATTCAATACGAGTGGAAATGACTCAGCAACCACAAAATGATCTATAAACATAATTCCAGCAATTTACTGTTAGCATATCTATCGTGTTTAGGCCTGGAATTTTTTCCTCCTCATGTATCCTGATTAGCATAAACTCTGCAGCAAAGAAACTTCAATTTTCAGTCATTATATGCTCCAGTATATCTGTCCTGGTCAGATTCTATACTTGCATGGCTGTCACGATCCCACACAAGTGATACTGCAAAATTTGCAAAGCTATGTCATGCAGAATATTGCTTAAATCGAGTGTTGCTTAAACCAGGGTTCCCACTGTGGCGCTGATGTAAAACTCCATCATTTGTCATGACTTTCCGTAATCAAGTTGGAGCGTTTCCATGACCTAAAAATGTTATTCCTTACTGGTTTGTTAATGTTTTTTCTAAAGGGGCGAACAGTCTGGCTTCCACTACAGTTAGACTTCCTGTAGAGAGAAAAAGCTGACAACCAACATCGAATGCAACGACTGTGTGAAAAATACATTCTGGTATATTCCAGTAAAGTGAGTCATTTGTAATATTCACTGATATTTCCCGACTTTCCCGGAGAATTCATTAAGTTTCCTGACGTCCTCTGTCTGGAAAATAACTAATAATATTCCAGAAATTCAGTAAGCAGTGGGAAGCCTGTTAAAGAGAGCTTTCCCTTGCAAACAATTATGTAATTACAGATCCCCTATTGGATGCGGCAGAAGATCCAAGTTGTTCTTAAGACACTCATTGTATTTGTGTAGTTGTTTGAGAGAATGTCATGACCTCATCTACATTTTTGTGAGAGACTCAATCAATAAAGGCGTGCAGCCATGTAGAACGTTGGGTACTGCAGTGAAAGTAAGGCTACACAGTTCACAGAAAACTAGACAGAGACCAGAAGACAAAAAGTAAAATAGGTGTCTCTTCATTTATTGTCTGCTACAGAGCATCTTCCCTGAGAAGGACAGAAGTCACTGTCTTGTTTTGACAGCATCAGAACGGTGGAAAAGACAGCATCAAAAGCACGGGGGGAGGCTTCTAAACTTGGTGCTTTTACACAAAAGTGCCTTTGGCATCAATTATGCTATCACAAGATGTTTCTTGACATTAAATAATCAACATTCTGCGGTCGCATTTAAGTGCTTTAGTCTCTTACATGAGTCACAGTTTTCCACATAAAAAGCCATTGACTCAGTTTCTGTGACTCTTCTTTCACTGGAACCTCTTGAGAAAGTCCTGGTAGGTTTGTCTGTGAGCGGAGGCAGCGGGCACGAAATGGCCACCAGGATGTGTGAGGACCTGAGCGTCCTGGAAGGTGGGGAGCAGCTCCCTGCTCATTTTGTCGGGGATGACTCGGTCCTCCAGTCCAAACACATGCAGGGAGGGGATCAGGAGGGGAGCGCTGTAGAACTTATGGTGCTCCTCACACGCACTGCGGAAACCTGCCACAAGGACGGCAAAGCGGAAGCTGAACTCTGGCTCCAGGTTTTGCTCTTGAAGGGAACACAGCATGGCCACCAAAGCTGCTCCCTGACTAAAGCCCAGGATGCCGTCAAACGGACCCAGGTCCTTCACCGCTTCTCTCACAGCCGTCACGCTCTCATCGAGCCCCAGGCTTTCCTCACACTGCTGCTGAGCGCTGAACGCCCGTGCCTGGACGTCGGAGAACCACCAACCCCTGGAGTCCTCATCACCTCCGGGTGCAGACCCTGAGCCGCTCTCCTTCTCCTGAGCTTCTGAAGAGACAGACAATGGTTATTTTGATGAGTTTAATAATTTAGAATAAAGTTTTAAAACTGCCTGCCATTGTGTAAACTTCAGGGTTGGGGCCATTCATGAACTGAACTGAGAATGCATGGTAAATTCCAATTCAGTTCCCGGAGTTGGAGTTGGACTGTGAGAACTGGAATTGAATTGGAATGACAGGAAACAGAATTGAAATCCATTAAATTACATTAACTTCCACCTCTAAGAGACATTGTCTTGACTTGCAAAACTTTATAAATGAAACATTGTGAATCAAATAAAAGAGAGTTAAACAAATCAAATACATTCCATCATACTGTTGTATTATGATTACATGTTATGCATCAAATACCACCTGAAAGGTCCCTTTCGGGACATTTCATGATATTCAGGATTGATAATATATAATACTACGTGTAATCTCAGATGTGGGAAGAAAAAAAAAGAAAGGAATTTCAGAGAATTTCATTTAATTAAATTCAATTTCCTGAAATTCTAATTCAATTCAAATTCTGTTTCCTGCAGGGTTTTTTTTATTTTTTAAATTCCAATTCCACGAGTTCATTCATGAATTGATCCTAACTCTGGACAACTTCACAGAGACAATGTGTGAAGTGCCAAGTCAAAGAAAGCTATCGTCTTGTCCACCTCTACACTCCATCAAGCAAGGGGTTTGTTTACCATTAATAAGTACTGTTCTCTCTTCCACTCAATGCTAATTTCAAGAAAATTGAACATTAAAAAACGGATTCACGTCTTCTCTCTCTACCGCCCCCTACAGTGTATTTTGGAAGAAGGCGAACCGGTTGAAACTGAACTGAGAGACATAGACAGATACACTGTGTTGAGGTGTTGAGCTTGACTCACCACTGCAGGCTTGCGGTACACAGTGCGGTGCGGTCATGTACACAAGCTCCACTTGCTTCTTCAAGAGCTTCCGCAGCGCTCCGGTCTTCTCGCGGAACGAGCTGCCGTTCTGCCGGTAACCGTGAATGCACAGGATCCGGAGCGGGGAGCGAGAAGCCACAGCCGCCATGCAGAGAGTTACCCGGAAAAGATATTCTCAACTTTTAGCCGGCAAATGATAGCTATTTACTGAATACCAAGTCGTTGTCATATACCATGCCACTTCAACTGGTTAGTTCAAATAAAACAACACAACACTTGAAAAGCCAGAAAGAGTTACTACAAAACCGAAAGTCTAAGAACTGTTAACGCTTGTCATTCCAGCAAGCCAGAATACATAAAAAGGACGTCCGCTCATAATTTTCAAAGTAAAACCTATGTTGATGAACATAACGTTGTAGTGTTTTAATAGCATACTAAAACGCTAACGTGAAAATAAACAATATATTTAAGGAGGAACCTGTAGTAAGTGAAAGTATAAATAAAAGCTTTCACTGTCTATTTTGAAGGTACGTTTTGTAGCGTAGTACGCTGGTTACTTTTTTCAAATAGACACGTTATGCTTTTATTTTGAAGCCAAAGTCGCTTACTTCTGGTATTCTGGCTAGCTTGAAGCAATTCGTCAAAACGTGTGCGCCTGCTAATCCAGTAAAGAGCAACATTGTTTAAAGTGCCATAGTTCCGCGTGGAAGAAATTTGTAAATTGTAACGTTAGCTGAGAAGTAGGATTACCTTCATTCAATTTTCATATGATAAATTATGCCATATCAGTTCTGTAATTCACGTCAGTGCTTTGAGCCCGGCTTTGAACAGCCTACACGTGCAGCGTTAGCCCACACTTGTCTCAGTAGTTCAATCTCAGTAAAAAATAAGCTCTTATAGGCTATTTATCTTTTGTTTATATATGTTTTTCATCTTAATCAACAATATACTTATATGTTGATCTAGGTTACCTTTACATTATATAGCCTATCTATCTGTATGTGTGTGTGTGTGTGTGTGTGTGTGTGTGAGAGAGAGAGAGTGTGGGGGGCGGCTTGGGAATTTGTGAATAAGAAAAAAGGCATAACATGAAGCCGTGTCCTCTTACGGAACAGTATAGGCTGTAGTAACCCTATAATCATTTTTTAGAGGGATACTATTGAAATATCACAGCAGAAATCTCTAGGAATATTATAGGAACATTACAGTGATCTATGTAGGCCTATGCGACACTGCTTTTGCTGTCCAAGAAAGAAGTGCAGAATTCAAAAGAGGTAAGATAATCAACAATTAAGAATAAAGGCCTAGGTTGCAAATATCTAGTGAGGGACAATATATGGCTCTTTGGTAAGACGCAGGATTTATTCACAAAAGTCAGACATTTTAGATTGTTATTACGTAACAAAAAAGAAAAAAATCGCACCAGCACATCAAAACACTGGCTCAGATCAAACACTGCATGCATCCTGGCTTTCATCGCACATCACACACCCTCAGCACGTCCCAGCAACTGCAGCAGCTCAAAGCGTCTGAAGTCCCTCCACATCAAACTTTTTCCCTTTGCCGCCTCAGTGACTGCCTGCTCCCCTCCAGCAGCAGCTCTGATTCCCTCCACGGGCTGGAAAAAAAAAAGACAACCGTTTGCCTGGTTCAAACTGATGCTGCAAACCGCTCACACCAACTAGATGGCGTGTTGCAGCCTCGTGTTTACTTCATGAGGCTTGAAGAGTTTTAGCGTTCAGACGAGTGGAGCGTGTTCTCACACCGAGTGTCTGCGAATAGGCTTTGATCTGCTGCTTTCAAGCAACGTCTTTCACTTCACATTTGATAAGATATATGGCCTACATATTTAGATGTTGTAAATAAATATAAAGCAGAGAGAAGCTCAGACACCTTTCAGCTAAAAAGTGATCTGGTTCCGGAATGGCTTTTGTAATGGAATAATTTGTAACTTTATAATAAGTCGATGTCATTTCTCACACTGACAAGGAAACTGATCTCTGCTGTGTGCTCAAAAGTGTATTTCTGTATTGTTCTGAGTGATTCAGCACTGTGCTTTTAACAGTGAACAAGGAATGACCTTGTTTCCCTGTAAGGATTTCTACCTTCCTGGGGAAGGATTATTCAGAATCAGAATCATTCAGAGTAGATTCTGATCTCATTAAAACATTAAATTCTGATTATGCTGTCACAGCTGTAATAGGTGCATAGGATAGTCGGTCCCTTTACACTAGAAAACTGGCTTATTTCTAGCTGGGGCTCACTGACTTTCTATAGAGAGGTGAAAATCAGTGGCCTTTGTGATAATGTACTATATGTACTACATGTGATATGTAGTGCAATGCCATTTACTTGATGTCATAAGTTGTGGCTCAGTCATAATTGCAGCATGGTTTAAAACAATGTCTAATTTCATCACCATGGTACAATGTGTTGTATAAGGCCCCAGTGTTAATTGCATAGATTAAGAGGAATGCAAAAAAAAAAAAAAAAATTAAATCTGGCATTCATACAAAGCACACAACAGAAAAAACTGTGAATACATAGAATCCTCAAATCCTTAATCCTTGTCTCTTTGACATCACAAAAAGAATAACAAAGAACTTCCTTGTCAACGCAGATAAAAGTGAAATGCTAATTCTAGGCCATAGGAACTCTCTTATCAAACCTCTCTCTCAACATCAATGGCAGTAGTTATCCCAAAGGTTTCTGTCAAAAATATTGGCGTTATCTTTGATCCAGACCGCTCCTTTGACGATCATGAAGGCAATATCCAAAACAGCATTTTCACACTTCAGAGATATATACAGGATTTGGCAGTTGACCTCCTTCACTGACCTGGAGAAACTGATCCATGTTTTTTTTTTTTTTTTTTTTTTCAGAATCAGCTACTGCACTAATCCTTGGCTGTCCCAACTTCACAGTTCACACATAGACATTTCCAGTTATTCAAAACTGAGCAACCTGAGTACTCATGTGAATCAGAAACCATGAAGACAATGTCATAATTTGCAGCATGTCATAATGTATAACAAGATGTCATATAATATTCCAACACATTTAAATCAATAGGCCTATTATAATGTGTGGCATGCTATCATAATTGTAGCATGATATCATAATATGTAACATTGTGTCACAATGGTAACATAATGATCATATCATAATGTGCAGAATTATGTCATAAATGTAGCATGAGGCTGTTTAACAAGATGTAACTGTGATAACTGTAACCAGATTAAATTGTGACATGAATGTTGAATGTTATTATATTGTTATTTGTATTGGCCGACTACTATTATCTTTGAATAGGTATTTTTGGTAAATTTGCAATAATGACTACCAGTTTATGGATTGGTAACTACCAAAATGTTGAAATGAATTGCCATAGAAATGTTTTCAGTAGATTTAATGATAGATGTATACATAGTTGGCCATGAACTAGTTGGACAAATTAATGGAAATGTGGGTTGAAATGGGGAAAAAGATGGAGATTATCATGTATTTTATTTATAATGCTTTGGCTGTGTTATCTTCCTCTGAAATTAGACCTATTACATATGTAAATAACATAATTTGCATTTGAATTAGTTTACTATTTGCAGAATGGTTACAGGCAAAGGTAGACAGTGTGAAAAATCTGTGTCTTATTTTAAGGTAGTTGAAAATTATGGCTGTGGGGTGAAATGGTGTCTCCTTTAGTTTCAGTTTTTACTGCAGTCCACAGGGGGGCAGAGGTGCACCATAGCTGCCGACATACTAACAGACTTCAGACCTCCTTGGCAGCAAAATAAAAACAACAAACTCATCCTACCTGTGAGTGAGAACAGAGCAGAACAGCAAACCAACAAGTAAATGCAGAGAATAACAAATTAATATATTTCAGAATTGGACCATGTGTAATTTTTTAATTACTGAGACATGAATTTATGAGAACAGCTTTTCTCTCAAAATGGATATACGGTACTGTGATTCGGAATTAAACCATTAAAATCCACAACAAGCATATCTGCGCTATGGATGGGAAATTACAATATCAGCTGCTTGATAAGAGAATGTTGATGTTATTCCCATTGTAAAATCAAAAGCTGAGTGATGATACAGCAGGATCGGCTGCAGACACTGATCATGTGGGGATAAGGTTAAACTTCACTTCCAAAGCCAAAGACCTAAACAGGGAGAGCAATCATGTTCAGAGGGGATGAAATGGCCTCCAGGTTGTGTCTTCCAGAGCAAGATCTCTACTTCTGTCCTCTGTGTAGTGACATTATTAGAGACCCGTGTCATTCTGCCATGCGACCACACTATCTGTGAGGGCTGTTTGCAGGAATATAAAGGAGGGCAAAGAGGAGGATGAGGAATGTCCTGTCCGCCCAGGATCCTCCCTGGAGCAGGTAATGTAGGCCATACAGAATGCGAACACCCTCACAGATAAGCAGACAGGTGGGCCAATAAGCATCTTTATGTTTATTGAAAGTGTTTATCTTCAAGTGTTATGTTCTATTCTATTCAAGGAGAGTACACCATGGCCGTTTCAAAGATAAGCTGTGGGCTCTTAGCGGTGCCAAAGTAGTGTGAGGAACAGCTGGGGTTTTTGTGTGTTGCAGAGTTGACAGCTGATAGATGTTATCGTGTGGGAAGAGGGTGACAGGTGGGGTGAGGCAGCAAGAAGTGGAGACATTTCTTGCAACTGAAAGGATAATGTCAGGGTTTTTTATGTGTGACTCCATTATCATCCTTTTCTTAACATGAGTTATTAATGTCTCAGACCTGATCCATCACTACTTTATGCCTCCATTGAATCTTTTTTAAAGACCATCCCATCCATCACTACCACAACCCCCTTTCTGAAAGGATAAGTTCGATTTCGGACCTTTATATAATTTGCCTCTTACATAGGCTACCTGTAGGACAAATTATACATAGGTCCAAAACTTGTCCTTTAAGACATCAGTATTTATGTGTTTGTGATTTTGGGACAGTGGCAGCAGCTAGCATCCTTAGCATTTGTTTGTAGGCCTAATTCAAACAAGACAATGGGAATTACAGTGACTCCTCTCTAAATCATTTGCAAGCCATCATTCACTTTCATAAGATGTCCTAATAGTAAGAATAAGCAATAGAACTGTTCAAGGGCTTTTATGTGATGTGTTTGAAAGAGATGGTTTCAGTCTTATGCTAACAATGCTAACAGGAGGCTAATTTTCCTGATTTTAATGTCGAAGATTGAACATTTCCTTTAACCATAACAGAAATCAGTACCATTGTGAAAATGCCATGCACAAAGAGATATGCCACTACAAAAACAAACAAACAAACAAACAAACAAACAAACCATGCCATCCAGAGGTTGCATGTTATGTAACTATCGACCACATGGAGAAACAAGCTAAATATGACATTCATTGGGATAATGATACTACTGCCTAATACAACTACTTTGAGGAAAGAAACAAATAAAATGTCTTCTGTGAGTGGAATATTCCTTTAACTCATTGCTGTTGCTCCTAGCTCTACTGAACCACAGTACAGTCTGTTGCAAAGCCTCCCATTCTTCCCCTTAGGTGATGTATTGAGGCACAGTACTCTCCATGCTCTGAATGGGCAGACTCGCTCCTTGCTGCTCCCAAGGTAGCTTAAAAGATCAAGATACAAGATAAGGTTAGGCTTTTCCCATTCACTCAGTGACTATTTATGCAATTGACAGCTTTGAAATCTAAAATAATTGCTGCTAGCACTTATTTTAAGCAGTGTGACACTGATTGACTCATACAGGGGAAGGAACTCCTTGTGTGCTGAGCTATTAATGTCTGGGAACAAATGGTACCATCTGACTCAAGCGGTAGGAATGACAGGCTCGCAACTCTTCACTCAGTCACACAAGTAGCAGGGAAAAAGGGCAGGTGCAAGTTAAGAGATACAGGTTTGAAAAGAGTTGTAGACGTTCCTTGAAATACAAGAGGTGGTTATGCTGAAGATTGCTCTTTCTTGGCCACCACCAATTCAGTGAATTGGTGGTGGAAGGAAAACATCTGTCTGAATTGAGTGTATCACTGATATATCCCACACATCAGGATTCTGGGTGTTTTCAGCCCAACACTACTCTCCGGTGGATGTTTCAAAATGATGCATCAGTGTTCAAATTCACAGTCCATTGGCTGCTGCAGAGCTAGCAGAACTTCAATGGAATCCAAGCGGTCCCAATGCTTTTGGCTGCAGGCTTTCATTAAAAAATAGATCAAAGAGATCAAATTGATAAAAGTCTAGAAGGGGGGATAAACTGTGTCGCCACCAGAAATAAAAATTTATGATCAGACGCGTGGGAATCAAAAACTCAAAGTGGGAAATCACACTCTTTACCCTGATACCCCACCAGCTTGACATCTGCTGCTCCATTATGTTGCATTGTGTCACAAAAGATTTCATGATAGAGCAGCTGACTACTGCTACTCCAGCTGTATGTTACAAAGCACTAACCCAGTTCTGCTCCTTTGTCAGCATAAAGCAATGACTTATGACTCAAGCATTAGGGGTTTTGAGGGTTTTTTAAGTACAATTGTTGTCTTCGGACTCAGGCCCGGCATTCAGAGAGACAAATTACTCTGTACTTGCACAGAATTGTATACTGGGGCAACAGGGTGGTGTAGAGAAGTTGCACCAGGTCCTAAGAGAGGAGGCTGCAGCCAGGATAAGTGTCTAGAGGGAGGGAGAGGGGAAGAGGAAGAGAAGAAGCAGTGGACAATGAAGATGAAGATTGAGGAGATACAGCAGAGAGATACAGCGTCAATGCTTTCAGAAAGCCAATAGAGAAAAATATTCCCCAACCCACTATGGCACAGATTCTTCTGGTAAAAGGCCTTCTGGTGCTTGGATAGACTTGACCGCATAGGAAACCTGATGAAAGAGTCTAGAGGGAGAGGCAGGAAATTGCTCAGAGGAAGAAGAGAAGAGTCTTACGTACTCTATCACTTTTTCCTAGAGCCTGACCAGAGGTCCGTAACAACCCAGGTGTAACGTCAACTGTACAGACAGAAAAGTGGGAGTAACAGAAAAAAAGGTGGAAAAAAAACAAAAACACATCCTACTTAGTGGCATACAAACTCATCTTCCGCTTGTAGAGGTTCCTAGTGTCTCAAGTCTAAAAATGCTGGGCCTTTCTAAAAATGTATGCACTCCTGGTACACTAAGGCACTTCAGACGAAAGCGTCCAACTAACGGCACGCTATGGTGATAATAATATCCATGTCAACTTACATATTTGGTGCCTCCACTGTAAACAGACTTCAAAGAATTAATAACTTTGTAGTGCTAGCAAGCGTAAACCTGCAAAAAGCGATATCAGACCTTATAACCAATCCTGAAACTAATGTGTGCTATGTGGAGATTTCATTGAGACATAATGATATGAACCAATATCCACACAGCAGCAGTTGTGTTGCTGTTTTCACCTCTTTTCTAAAGCTTGTTGTCAAATTCCACTCCGGAAAGAAGCTCCTCTCGGTCCATTCAGTAGCTATTTTTAAAACTAGCTAAGCACCTCCCTTGTTGTTTGAAAGCGTCCCTCACCCCCTTCCATTCCTGAAAAACATTCTCGTAATGGCGGAATCGATGATGCAAGTGAGTAAACTTGTTAAACTAGTAAACTTGCTATCTACCTCTTCACTTGTCATTGTGGGACATGTAACTTCAGTGGGAGAATCTGGCAAAGCGAGACCGGCAACCGGTGACACTTCTCCGTAGGTACGGACCGGTTAGCTTAGTTATTAGCCTGCTTTGCTAGGTTTGTCCTTATGACCCTGCTCCACTACAGCCATTGGCTGTCAGCCATCGAAGGTATGATTCCTTTACCAGCACTGAAAGATGCTCCACTGCTCGCGTTGCGTTTGTGTGGCATTGCGTCCAATGGCTGCGTCCAAGCTAAAAGAGGTTCAATTCTAGATGGCTGACGCGCGCATTCTCCCTCATTGAAATAAAGCTGATATTGATTGTTTTCTGGTGTATCCATTCAGGGGTGTAGCACAAAATTCTGGGCCCTATACATAAGCAGCCTCTGTGGACCCCCTTCCTCTCTTGATTCATGCCTCTCACGCAAATCTTTTTTTTTTTTTACAAATAATTGAGCCAACAACTGTACACATGAATCTGTAGTGGTTATTAGGGTAGTCACTAATGAACTGTTCATACCACATTTAAACAAGTAATAATAATCTGTGATATGTGCTTAAGTCTGCACAGTTTGAAATTTCACCACATTTCAACCCTCCTTTCTCAACATACTGTAGCCTACAATTACTGTGTGATACTTTTACTATGGTTAAATGAGGTTTGCTTGGAGTATCATGCGAGAACATTATTTTCTTCATGTTTATTTAAGTATTTATCATTCCCAAGGTATAAGACAAAGCTAAATAATACCATCTTAGTTTTCTAACCCCTACATTGAGAAAATGCTTACTATACTGCATAATAAAAGACTACTGAACAAGACTTCACTAGAGTCATGTTTTAGAACCATAGGTTATATTTTAATTAGACTCTGCCTCATTGATCACCATAAGCTCACCTTTTCTCATGTCCTCAGTAACAGATGAGGGACCTGCCGCTGCTCCACTCTCGGTGGCTGTTTCTGAAACTGAGGGCCATGTGTTTCATGATGTTAAGCTTTGCTAGGTAATGTTGATAGATATAATATCATATGACACTGTAGCTATAATGCGGATTAATTTATGATACTGATTAATTTATGTTATACAATGCAAATATGCTCCAAGCTAGATTCCTGGCTGACTGCCTTCAATCTAAACAACTGCTGATATTAGCTTAAACCATTCTTAAACTGTATTAGTTGTGCTCACCTTTCTTTTGAAGAAAAGTTAGCAGTTGTTTTCCCTCAGTTTGCTTTCTTTCTCTTTCCTTTCTTTCTTTCCTTTCTTGGTACCCTGATTTCCATCCATGACTCTATCACAGTGCACATTGGTGCTCCAGTATCAGCAGTCACTTGGCTTGACCATTTTGTGCCTTTTGTAAGGGGTGAGAGGGGCCTCAGAGAGCCTCCACTATTTATTTTTTTTTTGATACAAAGTTCAGTCTCTCAACCGATTTATTCAGCCAATTTTTATTTAGTTATGACACTAATTACTTAGAAATAAAAAATTGCAAACAAAAACAAACTTTTCATTCCAGGCTTTTCGAGGGCCCTCCCCACATTGGGGCCCTGGGTATCAAAAATCCAAACAACATTACGCGCACTCTGGAGCAGGGAGAAAGTCACATTGGCACAACACTGATGGCAATGCGACGCGACACTGGTAGTAGAGCTCTAACGTTAGTGGGCCTCCGTAGTGCAGTGGCTTTGCTGTGCTTTCTTTACGAATGTGTTGCGGTTTCTGTCACTCTCTAGTGCTCAGTAAATTTCGCTTATTGCAGCTTTAAAGACAAAATGGCAACATCGCTGGCCAAGATGTCTTGGGAGCATCTATGTGTTATCAAAGAGCCCTGGGTCAGAGATCACCCAGCTGGGACGCTAGTAGTTGAGGAGAGACGACACCAACTGATTAGTAGGTGCGGCCTCGAGGCCTGCTTCAAGGCAAGGCAACTCCCGAGTGAGAGAGAGCGTTTTCACTGCTTCTCTCAGGGTCTCTGTCAACCTGCGATTGTTTTCTCTTTTTTCTTTTCCTTGAGGATATTGTACTAGTTTTAGAGGGGTGTCATACAGGCTGTGCTAGTTAGGTTTGCTAAAGGTCTTTTGTTGCTGCGAAAGCACACATACTGCTGTGCCACGATGCACATGCCAATTAGAGAGAGTTAAAAAACACACCCAGGGGACGAGGCTGCTGTTGATGCTCTCCAGCACCGGTGAGGAGCCATGTGTCTTTCCCCGAGGGAGAGAGAGAGAGAGAGAGAGAGAGAGAGAGAGAGAGAGAGAGAGAGAGAGAGAGAGAGAGAGAGAGAAAACAAATAAGATGGGGTGTGATAAAAAAGGTAAGGAAGAAGAAAGAAAGTGGGGAGTTCCTATACTCAGGTGTAATGTGGCCCTTCCCTGTCAGGGTGATTTATGAGGAACAGAAATATTATAATATTACTGCTGCAAACCAGAGAGCGGGGAGAGAGGTAAGGAGGTTTAAAGTGTTTGCGTGTGTGTGTGTCTCTATGTATGTGTGTGTGTGTGTGTGTGTGTGTGTGTGGGTGTTTGTGTATATGTGTGTGTGTATGTGTGTGTGTGTATGTGTGTGTGCGCGCACCCACATGGAGAAAAACAAGTCAAGCAGAAGGGCAGTTGAAAATAGTTAAGCCAATACAAGAAAGGAAGCAAAATCAAACCAATAAGTGGACATAGCACCTACTTAAACACACACTGTATCAGACTTCTGCATCTGTACCAAAATGAATCCCCCACACCAATTCTGTGTGCATTTGCAATTTGTGTTTTTCCCTGTGTGTAGGTTATATACATGCAGACTTGCACTCCCAAATGGAAGAAAAATACTTCTCATACCGAGATGTTTAAATGCACGTCATGTCTCTGCACTCTATATATAGGTGCGAGTCTTTTTAATGGAACTTTTGCACTTATGATGGGGAAACTCAGAAACGTTTTGCACTTTTGCATTGGACAGAGGTAGAATAAAAATAGACACTTTGCATTTGAATATCTTGGTTTAAGAATTTTTTTCTTTCATTTGTGAGTGGGAGCTCCTCTTGCATCTAGTCTTCACTGGATTTGTGGTACCTATGCACCCTGATTTTTGCATGTCCAGCCAGTATAACAGCCTCAGATTCAGTTTGAGCTATACATGTATCAGTACAGTAGTGTGTACATGTATCCATTGCTCATTATGTGGCTTTAATTAACCTTATCACAGTGCCACATGAACAGAGGAGAAGGGGAAGAGGGGTGGAGAGAATGATAACAATGAGAGAAGAAGGTTTTTGTGTGACTCTATACTCTCCTCTTTGAGATATTGCTCTGCGCTTCTCTCTTGCACCCTTATCACACTCATTCATACACCAAGACATGCATGCACACCAACACATTTATGTACAATTGGATATCAGCTGCTTTGCTAATGCATATAGGGATGTATGACAGAGCATCCCTATATTACACTGAATATTACACCCATGAACATCAAGTATGTTCCACCATGAGATCCTCTGCCAATTCCCACATTTTAATTAGCACAGAATATAAATTATGTTTCAGAGGGAAATATTGGTATCAGTGTACACAGAAGGGACTCCCCAACTGAGCCAGATTAATGAGAATACTGAGAAGACCATGAGTTCAATTGATCTTTCACTTTGGCAGAACATTTTTAGTGTACATAACTCTATAGGAGTTCATTTGCCACACGGGCTGCTCAGGGGACCTGTAGTCAGCACCGCCTTTTAACCTCCACTTTTGAAAACCTCATCTAAAAATTGTACCAGGAAAATGTGAGTAATGTTTTTTTTAATTCTGTGTCCTAGATCCGTTTTGCTTGTTTGCAATTATCAAAAGAAAAGAGCTGGGGAGTAAAATCCTGACAGCGAATCCCCTAGACAGCTAAAATTAGAGGTTGACTACTCCTTAACTTCTATGAAAGGTGAAAATCTTTTTTACCAAAGTGAAATATCACTTTAAACAACTTCAGTAATGCAGTGGAGGGACAAATCGTCATTTACAGGTCAGCCATTCTGACTCCCACTCAGGTGCGATTCATGTGCAGGACCCCCATTACTAAACTGGAGAATGAGGTAGAGAGCAGGACAACATTAATACACCTCCTGTCACAACACACACACACACGCACACACACACGCACACACGCACACACGCACACACACACACACACACACACACACACACACACACACAACTAATTCAACTTCAAGTAGAACATTTACAACATCGCCTCCTGTCATTAGTGATGGATACGCGGCGATGAGGAGAGGGGAAATTTCAGGGGCAGCGCGTCCAATATTGGCATGCAGAGTGAGAAAGCTGAGAGATGCGTAGAGTGATGCAGGAGGAGTGGAGTGAGATGAAATGAAAGAGGGCAGAGGAGGGATTAGCTACAGCTATTAGGAGCTTCTAAAGTAATCACTCTCATTAGTTGCTATCAGATTGGGTTAGATGGTTATAGAACAAAGGAGAGAGAGGGAGAGAGAGAGAGAGATGTGTAGAATGTATCCCCACCTACTTTTTCTTACTCCGATATCATAGCACCAGTGATATACACCGCCCATCAAAGGTTTGGGGACACCTAACTTTTGAGAATGTTTAATAGATAAGCATGTTTTCTTTGTTTGTTTGCAATAACTTAACCCCATTAAAGACTCACTAGGTTTAGTTGGAGAAAAAAAATCAGACATGCAAAATTTGTGACGATAACACTAAAACAAACTATATGTTCATTAAACAAACCTCCCTGCAGCTGTAAGTGCTGCACACACTTCCTTCATGCAAACAGTCAGTTTTTCCAGGCGTTCCTCAGAGAGGCTCTGCCATGAAAAAACATCTCTTCATACCAGACACTTTGATGAACATGAAGCTGAGTGCTGAATAAATATCCAAATTATCAGAAAATAGCTAATTTACATTAACAAAAGCACTGCAGGCATTTTCCCCTTACTTCTTAATTGAAAAATAACAGCGGAAATCAGACAGTAGTTAATAGTTTTGACGGGCAGTTTATATTTTTTTCCTGCACATTACAGCACATAGCGACAATGCAGCGGTGTCTGTCAAACTAATCCACACCTGGCACTGTTACAGTAAAGTTATTTATTAACAGTTATTAACAGTATAATAACTTTAAATATAATAAGATCAACCTATCCCCCCCATCCAGCACAACAAAAAATGAGGGGTTCACTGTTCACTGGCTGGATAGATGGCTGTTGATGGACACATTCGTTTATGTAGGGATCAAATCTGTGAATTTTCTGTTACCGGACCGGCTCTCTAACCAGTACGCCACCCACACCAGTTCAGAAGCAGTTACTACTTTAGAAGCTATTACCACTGAGCCTGTTCATTGTAAATTTATAGTTCATTTTACATTTTTATTTCTAGTCATCTTTCTTTTATAAGAGACAAGGCTGTTCACTTCCAGACAGAAATAAGAATGGAGCAGCACAGTGTAACACAGGGGAGAGAGACATGGATGGATTCAGTCCTCGGCTCCATGGAGGGATTTTTTTTGGGTACATCCTCTTATCTATCTGTATTCACAATGCACTGTGGACAGAAAACACAGTGTTGATTACATTAAATGTGATACAGATCTGGTGCCAGTGGCACTGGGTCAATACAACTGACAAAAGAGTAAAGAGAGTGTGTTTTAGCTCACTCAGCACTCCTTTCTCTTTCTCTGAGTCTCCATGCAGCCAATTACACCTGATATGTAGTCCCCACACCTCTCCCGGCCCATTCTTCTCTCTGCCACTCTCTCTTACTTCAGCTTCTACTTGAAATGATTCTTTCATCTATCCTTTCATCTGCGTAAATTTATTTTTCGCTTCCTCATGAAATACCTTCACTCTTTACCTTTCATTTCTCTCCTCTTTGCAGGATCAAGTTGTTGTGCTTAGGGATTCAACTAATATTCAATTCTTTGTGTTGTTTCATACATGACATGGATATCAATGCTCTCCTTAAAATGGCATGAATCAAAGGGACAGAAAAGATAGCAAACTGTCAGTGACCAGGGATATTATAGCTCCAAGTAAAACGACTGAGTATATGTTCCTCAACTGATGATGAGAACATCATGTTTGTGTTTCAATCCAGAACTATCCAGCCAATATCACAACACATTGGCTTGTATAACAATTAGTATCTCAAATACCTTCCACCTAGAAAACAAGAATCAAAATTGAAAAAATGCCACTTAGTAATGTAACCCATAATGTGAAACTGCAATATAGGTTATTGTTATGTAAAATTCACAGCCAAATGTACTTAGTGTACCAAAAAACTTGTTATTTTGTTTACCTAGTCTCTTGAAAAAGGTGTATTTCAACACACAGAGCACCAATTTAATAATTCCATCAGGTTTTTCAGTTGAAATTTTGATTTGATAAAATCTGAGCAAAACAATAAAAAATGTTACATAAAAAGAGGTGATTATTCATCTAGTTTGGTATTGTTGGCTTGTAATTTCCCCATGGCATTCAATTAAACACTATTTATATATTTCCCTGCTGCTGAATTATTCATCAACTTGTTTATTATTGCTAAAATGTGTTTGCTAAAGACAATTATCTTATTATGTACGATTTTTCAAATTTGAAAACCCTAAATGTTAAGAATGAGATGCGCTTGACATTGCACTCTTTTAAACAGCCTGTGAAACATCATTGTGTTCTGGAAATATCAACGACTTGCAGAAGAGGAAATGGTGGGAGAAGCTAATTAATGGAGGGAGATGGGAGTTCTATGAATCGTGTTTACTTGCTCTAGTCTGATATTTTGTAATGTGTGAGTTGAATAAATGCATATAGCAGTGAGGGCTGAATGGGTCTCTTGGCACGGACAGCGCTGCACTTTGTGTTGGGTGCTGCTGTATATTCAGCTTGCAAATGTTTTCTTGCACCACTGAGATAATTGTGTCATCTAGCAGCCTATTTTCAGCTTCTCCTTTAATGGTGACTGTGTCGCCTCCTGTGCCTTGTGCAAAGTGCTACAGAAAGGCTGGAACAAACGTACCCTATATCTCTATACCTCAAGGAATAGGAACAATGTTATTAAAAACATAAACTTATAATACACAGCAAGGGCCTTCTCTTCCCAAGTCACTGTCCATTCCACAATGGAAGAGTTTAAAATGTGGATATCCAGATAACACAGCCACAATTTAAAAAAGGGGACTTTAAAAAAAAGTCTTTTTAAAAAAGTAAAATTTCAGTACGATAAGATAAGATGAACTTTAATGATCCCTGAGGAGAATCCCTACCATATGGAAAATTATTGAAGTTATAGGATAGCTGCAGACTGTTTGAGGATAAAATAATTTTTCTTATTAAGTGATACATTTCAGGCAACAGTTTAAAACAAAACAAATAAACAATAAAATAAAAATGATGTTGTTGATACCACCAGCAACATCTTAGGGAACAATTAAATGTTAATTAAAGAAATAATATTTATAGGACATAGCCACCCACAAGCATTATTAAAATTTAGGCCGACTCTATACCTGCCACTATTTGTCTTTTACAACCACTAAAATTAATTGTGCATGAATCAAAGTGAGCAGGAGCATGTGTAGCTGTATGCACATGCAAACCGCAAGGAAGGCCAAATCCCCCCCATAGGGACCAACAGACGCAGATCGCAGTGGAGCTCCATAGTAAACACACCACTTTATCTCTCTCTCTCTCTCCCTCTCTCTCTCTCTCTCTCTCTCTCTCTCTCTATCTCATTTCCCCACACCCTGTAAAACAAGATAGACAGCGATAAAATACAATGGAGAGAGAAAGATAAATGATAGGAGAAGTGAAAGATATGGACAGAGAGATAAAATAACTCCCGCGTTTAGACCGAGTCTCGGGGGAATAAATGCAGTGTGTGGGCAGGTACCACTAAAGATTTACACTCTAGTATAGCCTATAATAACCCATTACATAATCTATTGAACATTTCTATCTGCAGCTGTGGCATTGTTCCCACCTGGAATTAAGTCCGGCTCAGTTGTGACTTGAACACGAAGGACAAAGTTGGATTGTGAGCTCTGCCGGTGAGTTTTGCCAGTGAGTATTGGCTAACTCCATTTTACCTTTTACTGTAGCTGCTTGATAATAAAATATTCTTTCTGTTTCCTCTCCCCTCTGTTGCTCCACAGAGTGAATTGCAGCCCTCTTTTTTTTTTATGGAATTACTCTTTGTATTATGTAGCTGGAATTGTGATTTTCATTGTAGAAAAAAGAAGGAAAGAAACAAAGAAAACACACACAGAAAGAAACAAATAAAACAAAGAAAGAAGGTGAGTGAGAGAGTTTGTATAAAGTGACAGCAGCTATGGGGGATACAGAGTAATTGAAGAGCAGAGTCGGGGCCAGGCAGAGTCTTCAGCGAGGACGCAGTGAAATGTAGGAGAACGCGACTACAAATCTGCTGTGGTTAACAACATGGTGGTCGATAAGCCTCATCATGTTACCCTACAGAAGCAAAAAGTGGAGATGGGAGAAGGGCTGCTTGAGGTGGAGAGTGTGAGTGTGTGTGTGTGTTGGGGGTGTGTGTGTAGGGGGGGGGGGGTTCCAATGCTGCAGCTGAAGGTGGTAGAAGCGGAGGATGAGTGTGTGTGAAGGGAGAAGGAGAGTATAAGGAGCGGACCTTTCGGCTGAAAAGGTCGCCCAAATAGCTCCACTTTTCAGGCTAATCAGAGGAGGACCGGGGCGGACACTAATCACCTGGTCAGAAGGTCCTGAAAGGTCACTAAAAGGGCACACAGGTCACGGCAGCCTGGCTCAGATCACCTGTCCATCACTTTTTGGAATGACCTATCCTTGCAAGGTGAGAGAGAGAGAGTGTGAGAGAGAGAGAGAGAGAGAGAGTGCTGCGTTCCATACATTTTGCTTATGTGAGACGAACACAGCATTTACTGACAGACAGAAATTAGCCGCACAAGAGCAGATAACAACAAAAGGGCCAACTAATTTCTAGCAGAGATGCGGGGACGCCAGAGGAAAGACAGGTGAGAAGGCAGAGGAAAAGCAGCGGGGAAAAAAAAAAAAACTGTTTGCAATTAAGGAAATCCAGATTACAGTATGAAGATAACATTGCGGTAATATTGAAAAACAAGGACTGAGCAGGACAGATAACCTCAAATACATCAACAGGCGCGATGCGTCGGTCAGAAAAGATGAACGACTGCCAATAAGGATAATGGGATAAAAGAAAAGGGGAGTGACGGAGGCAGACGGATTGAGAGTTGAATTGTTGAGAGGGATCGACATTGATTGAGATTTGAGAAAAGGATCCCTGATGATGCTTTTCACCTCTAACATACTGTAGAAACACAAGTGTAGTCCACGAGTCAGAGGGCCAGGATTCACTCATAGGAGAAGCCTTGTATTTTCAGGGCAAGTCACAGAGTCTGCTTGTTCCCAATATTTACCACAGACTTTCATTGTTTTCCCAACCCAGTATATTTTAAGAAGGGAACAGGACCTCCAAACAATAATAAGCTGCCAGCGCTTACCAGCATTTGGCAGGCGGGTGACTGGATGGCTGGATGGCAGGCGACCGACCGGTGTTGATTTCAAGCCCCTTCAACAGAGCGCCAGATTTCATACACAGAGGTCAAACTTGGTTTTGGGCTGAACTCATGAATTTTATATTACATACAGATCTTATTTTGATAAGAGATAGCAGTCGACAGGCGGTGTGGATGTTATGAATGAACTGAGATGATCTATGTGTTGTTATGCTAACAAGATTGAATATGAGACTTGAGACATTACGCTGCTCTGTAAAAACAAATCTCAAAGTAAGCAGGGGCATCTTTTTAATTTCATAAAAAGTATGCAGATTTATTCTAACAGGGCCCAAAAGCACATTACTTTCAAGTATAAAATTGGTGCATTAAGCCAGGTATCCACTACACATACAAATGACCAATTCAAGTCCCATTGCTCATGATGAAACTGCTGAAATTATAAAACATATAACCTGGACATGTGAGAGTTGGTGTGGATTTTATATACACCAGTCCTTTACGGCTTTACATCCAATTTGAAAGATGAATTTGAAATGCTCAATCTTTTCATGGCTTTATAAAATCAGAAATAATTACAGAAAAAAGATTGTAATTATAGGGACACAAAGAACATAATCTGATTAGAACAGTTATGCATAGGCATATGTATTTCTCATACCATAACGTATTTCTCATACCATAACATTATCCTACTGAAAATATTATGTTGCAATGGATCATGAAAATATGAAGTAATGGATCCTGTTTTGGGTCTAGGTCCATGTTTTCCCCCCAATATTGGCTATAATTCTATTAACATATTGATCAGATGCATTGGCCTGCTATGTCCAATAGATCCAAACTGGATATTTCAAAGAATCAACAAATTAGGAGAGCTATAAAATAAACAAATGAGCTTAATGAGTTTTGAGAATAGACTGGAGCATTGGAAAATTGACTGCAATGTTGGTCAAAAAATATATATATAAATTCTTCTTGTACACTAATAGTTTTTTGTGTTATATTTCAAACTCAAAAGCAGAAAAGCAGAGGGTGTCATGACCTAGATTTGAGATTAATTTCCCCTAAAATGTATTGGTCGTTTCATTAAACCCAATCAATTCATTCAGGAGCAGGCCCGAATAAAAAATCACTATAATACTCCAACACAGCAAATTTTCCACTGTTGGTTGTTTTTTCAGTGACAATTATTTGGTGTTGACAAGTGTTGATTGGAGAGTTGTTTGTCCACAAATAGAGCTGATATGGTTCTGGGCGGCTGTTCAAAACTATCTAAAAGTGTTCAGTTTACTCTGTTGAAATTACAACCGTGCCGACTCTCAGAGTTAAATTAACACTGACCGTTTAGGGACTGACAGAGTGTCTGTGCTCCTCAACAGTGAGTATATAGTGACCTTATTGTACATCTTGGTATTTTTATCGCCTGTGGTATCACTATAATATTCCTATCAAATTTCAGTATATGGGGAATAGGCAAATTCTGTGTTCATCTCCCCCAAATCACTCAACTGATCCAATTTAATCCCACAAATGTTGGAACTCCTCAAGCAGTCATTTCAGGACCACAGACACCCATCTGCTGTTACCATTACTAATGCTCCACTCTTCCCACAGTTAAAAAAGTAATTTCTGAACCAACTTATGGCCTGAGAGAGAAGACAGAGGGGGCAGAGAGAGGGAGAGAAATGAGAGAGACAAAAAAGATAGATAGAAAGAGAGAGAGAGGTGGGGGAGGAAAGAGAGAGGGAGAAATAGAGGAAGAGAAAAGGAGAAATAGGGGGAGCAGAGAGGGAAAGAGAGAGAAGGGATTGGGCAGAGGAGAGAGAGACAGGCAGAGAAAGCAAGGAGAGAGACAGAGAGAGAGAGCGAGAGAGAGAGAGAGAGAGAGAGAGACGAGAGAGGTACAGAGAAGAGATAGGGAGAGAGAGAAATAGTGACAGCGGGAAAGACAGGGAAATAGATAAAGTGAGAGGGGCAGAAAAAGAGAGGGGGTAGAGTGAGAGAGAGAGAGAGAGGAGGGAGAAAGAGAGAAGGAGAGAGAAGGAGAGAGAAACAGGCAGAGCAAAGAAGGGGAAAGAGAAAAACAGAGAGAGAGTAGGAGAGAGTAGGGGAGAGAGAGTAGGAGACAGAGAGGGGGAGAGTGAGAAAGAGAGTAGGAGAGAGAGAGGGGGAGAGTGAGAAAGAGAGTAGGAGAGAGAGAGAGAGAGAGAGAGAGAGAGAGAGCTCTGCTGGCTTTCATCAGTCACCTCTCGCAGTGGGAGGGGGGTTGAAGCGGCTGCCTCGGAGCTCTCCGGTAACGGAGACAGTAGACGGTATACTGACTCACACCGACGCTCCACCGCAGATAGACTCTACCTGACCTGCACTCTGACAAGCTGACAGGAGGCACATGATGCAGACTGAAAGCGAGTTTTCTCCCTTTTTGTGCTTCTCCAATCAGCTCTGACAGCCTTTTTGAATGTGATATTCACCCGATGGCGGTGAGTTAAAATCTCCTTAAAACACATTTGAGCGTGCTGGGACGGGTCAGTTTCCCCCCCCCCCCCTCTCGTTAAAACAACCATACCTTCAATTACGGACAAGACAACTTCGTTTCTACCGGTGGCGGACTGTTTCTGGTGGTTTCTATTTTCCTCCATAATTTTGTCAAACCTCCTCTTCCACCCCCCTTCCTCCTCCTCCTCCTCCTCCTCGTCCTCCTCCTCTCCGTCTTCACTTGAGAAGACAACAGCGACCGAGGAGACACGAATACCGGCGGTCAAAGGGAATCAAAAAAATAGCAATTGAGTCTGCGATATCAAAGTGTTGGCTGTTTTTTTTTAAAAAACCGCGTCAACACCAACCACCGACTGGACCCACACAAGGATGATACTCCAGCAGCAGAGACACTAGACGGTCCGAACAGCCGCCGCCAATATGTTTAGGCGAGGTAAGACACGGGGAAATTTTCACTTTGTGCTCGGGTTTGTGCTGCTGGTGGTGTGTGTGAGCATGTGTGTGTGTGTGTGTGTGTGTGTGTGTGACTGGGCTGTTTTGGCTGTCTGAGGTCGATGTGTGTGCGCGTGTATGTATGTGGTGTGTGTGTTGAGTTGCTACAAATTCTTGGAGTGATGTTTTTTGGGGGGGCTGGGGGAGTCGCAGAGGTGCCTCGCGCCGCCTAAACAACTTCCCAGCCGTCCTTTATCTGCGATGGCGGGAATGGAATATTCTAAGCAAATTAAATATTCATTCACTTCGTGTTAAAAAAAAAATATTCTTAAAATAGCGAACCGCTGCCGCACTGCAGTTTGTAGGACTTGGGGATGGCTGGGTGCGTGTGTGCGTATGAGTGTGTGTGTGTGTGTGTGTGTGTGAGAGAGCGTGATTGTCGGGAGAAAAAGGTATATACAGTTGTGGGCTTTTTGTCACTGAAGTTGCACCGTTTTAAAGGACTTTGTGTGTGTGCGCGCTCGCGCGTCCTTGTGTGTGTGTGCGTGCTTGTGTGCGTGTGGCAAAGTGGTGAAATTGGTGTGGCAGAATGATGCGCCCACCAACAGGAGGATATTTTGACTTGTGTGTGCTGTTAGGGGAGAGGGCGGCTTCTCCCCCGGCTCCGGGCCCGGAGAGGATGAACCTGTGGAAGACAACAACATCTCCATGGCTCGCGCTGTTTACTTTCACACCGACGCACGGCTGTTTTAATGTTGTGCTGATCACAGGACAGTTTTACCAGAATGACCTTGCCTGTGGACTGGGGAGTTATAGTCCCCCAGACAGCTTTCCTCGTGTGTGTGTGTGTGTGTATGTGTGTGTGTGTGTGAGTGTGTGTGTGGTTTGCCGGAGGGGAGTTTCAGTAAACATAAATATTGAGAAATCCAAGGAGCCATGTCGTACGTGTATGTACTACGCATGTAAAAATATCACGTACGGATTTTAAAATTGAAAATAGGCTACAACACAACTATGTGTGCTCCACACACACACACACACACACACACACACACACACACACACACACACACACACACACACACACACACACACACACACACACACCGACAACACAGACTTTTAAAGAGAAGTATTTGTGGAGTGGTGACTCATCTGCCAATCCCCCAAAAACACAATTAGGGGCGTCAGAGAAAGGCAGATTGTCAGGCTGCTGTTTTGTGATGAGTGGAGCGCACGGCTGACTGAACCCTGAGAACATAATAGAAAAACATTCTTTAATAGAGACACTGGAAGTCTGTCATTTGTCATTCCAGCGCAGCCAAACGCCGAGGAAGGAAACGCACATACATCCATGCACATCATTATCTATTAGCTCACTTGGTTGGCCCGAGTCGGGGCACAAGCTGGGCAATCTCCTCATTAAGGGTGGGACCTAATGGGCTTGACAGAGGGCTGATTAGCATTGTAGTGCTGTCATTGTGTGTGGTGTGGTGTGTGTGTGTGTGTGTGTGTGTGCGTGTGTGTGTGTGTGTTAGAGAGAGAGAGAGAGAGAGAGAGAGAGAGAGAGAGTTTGTTAGCTAGAGGGAGACCAGCTTTAATCTTCTTGTAATTTCAGATGTATAGTACCCACACAGGCAGGCACACACATACACAGCTGTGGTGATGGCTGATGAATTGCTTTGTATCTCGTCCCACAAATATGTGGCTGTCAGTAACAATAATAAAATTTTGAGTAATTGTGCAGTCTGCCTGAGATACAGTTATCTGTGTCTGTCACCTTTACCCACGGTATCTCTCTCGGTGGTGGGATAAAACAAGAGAGGGAGAGAGTGAGGAGGAGGAGGATAAGTGTTTTTGTGTAATGAAAACTCTCTCTCTCTCACTCTCTCTCTCTCCCTCTCTCTCTCTCTCTCTCTCTCTCTCTCTCTCTCTCTCTCTCTCTCTCTCTCTTCCATCTATCTCTCTGCTTGGCCAGTTCCTCCTGCCAGCCAGTGTCTGAGAGGAGAGGCCTGGCAGGCGAGGCTTGCTGATTGGCTAGTAGCTGGCTGGTTTGGGTAGCTGCCTAAGCTTTGTTTCCCTGCTTGTTTGGAGCTGGATTTGTTTCCCTTACTTGACTTTGCCTCTGTCTCTCACTTCTTAGTCCTCTCTCCCAGTTTTATCTACCTCCAACTCCTGGAGCTGTGATGCTATTTTGTAGCCATGACGAGGTCTCTTCAGTTCTTATCATTAATACTTATTATGATTTTCATCCTCTCGCTCTCTCTCTCCCTCTTTCTCTGTTCCATCACAGAATATATTGTGATCCAAAAAAACCTCACAATATCTGGAGTGGTAAAATGTATTTTGATATTACCTTCAGCCATGATAAGCTATAACTAACTCCAGGTTCTGTACTGAAATTCACAGATCAATATCAATATGTGATGGCAAAATTGCAAGTCACTGTTCATTCAAACTATAGTCTGAACCTAGCCTGAGGGGGTAATAGCTTTTTTGAGTCCAAATCTGACTAAAGCCCATCCTAATTATGAAACTTTCCAAGAGTATTTTGGAATTCGAACACGACCTGAGTTCAAGCAATTGGAAATTTTGACCTTATCCAATCCAAACCCCTCTTGAACATGTTAAGGCGTAAGTGTCAACCTCTAATTCAAAGTATCATTAGCCATATCAGTAAGTCATTCATTCTATTAAGGTAGACATAATTAGTCCACTCCAAACATGCTTCCTCATTTTCATTTTGTCTTATTTTCCAAAATTAAGTGTCACACTGTGTCATAAACATAGTATCATATATCTAATGGCACTGTGTCAAAGAGTAACATCACATCCACACTTTATCTCTCTGAGTTGACAGTTGCGTGGGCACACATACATTTTGCCTGTGGGCCATTGTCAAGACAAGTCTACAGTCAAAAAATGATCCAATTAGAGGCTGCCGTTGATCTTTTGTGTGTGTGTGTGTGTGTGTGAGAGAGAGAGAGTGTGCATGTGTGTGTGTTTACTAGCATCTATGGTGGCCTTAGTAGATGATAATAACATATGGATTAGCGACAAAATGTTTATTCGGGTCGTGAAGCACCAAATGGTTGGGTAATTGAGTGCTGAGATTGATCCAAA
Organism: Centroberyx affinis; assembly: GCF_046629955.1. Taxonomy (NCBI): domain Eukaryota; kingdom Metazoa; phylum Chordata; class Actinopteri; order Beryciformes; family Berycidae; genus Centroberyx; species Centroberyx affinis. The sequence continues at coordinate 49,997 of NW_027283330.1, read as the reverse complement.
TTTGCTCTTGCAGTACCGACATCCTAAGGCAATGGACAGATTTTACAGATTAGGCAATTGAACACAATGGGGAATGGGGCACTTTGTGAAATCTGTGGATATATTATATTAGAAAATCAAATCATCTCAGGGGTTTGATGACTGGAATGGAACTCACATGATAATCAGTTAAATCTGCAAAGCAAATCACAGCGGAGAACGGGATGAAACGCATCAACACACACACGGACACACACCGCGAGCGTCCGGTGCGATGGCCGTGCATATCAATGACCTTCGCAACCGCTCATCCTGCCTGATCTCAAGGTCAGTGACAGACTCCTTTCTTCTGTTTGCTGAATGTCCAGTACAGTTATTTTATCATGAGACTGCACACCAGTGTTCTGGCACATGCAAAATCAGGGATGATGTTCTACAGTAGACAGTGTCCTTAAAAATGAAACACAAAGCTAATATGATGCTAAACACATAAGCACCATGTGTTAGTAATTATACTGTAAAGAACATGAAACGGCACCAGGTAACATTTTACAATAGCCCCTGGTGTGTTTACCTGTGTTTTAGTACATGGGGAAGTATTGTAAGTATATAATACTATGATGGTGATAGTGTTGGTGTTAGTATACAAGTTTCCCTCCAAATGAAGTTCTATCACAGATTTATCATACCTCCTTCAGTACTCACATATTATTGTTGTACTTTGTTTGTACAACAATACTTTGTTGTATTGTTGTACAATATTTTTCTGTATGGTTACAACGCAGGTAATACACTAGAGCAAGACCATTGTAAAGCAAAACATTACTCCGCATTATTTCTTCATTGCTCGAGCCAAAAAAGTTGAGCTGAGCAAGAAACGGTGATGCCATGATGAACAAACAAGGTGGAAAGGGGTTATGCCTCAATGTACCTTAATTAGACTCAGGGCTATGCTTGTTTAATTGCCACTACATTGAAATTGTTGCTGAATTGCTGGTAAATATGGTGCTCTAATATGCTTATGAATCTCTATTTTTCACCTTGAGAGTTGGCTGCAGACACAGCAGGAAGGTCCTGTGTGAATAGAGGACCCAATCAAAGGAGACTTCACTCCCCGTCAGGAGCCTGTAGAGGCCTCTGATTGCAGGTTCACATGGCAATAGCTGAGGATAGTCGTGTGTGTGTGTGTGTGAGTGTGCGTGTGTGTGTGTATGAGGCAGAGAGAGAAAGAATGTATGTGTGTGTGCAGGTGCACAGGCTTGTGTGTGTGAAAGTTTTCTCGGTGTGTGCAGAAAGGGATACACGTGTGTGTGTGTTCACATAGCAAGCATACTAACAAGGTGATTGTAAGGATTTTGTGCGTGCGTGCACATGTGTGTGTTTGTGTGTGTTTGTGCGTGTGTGTGTGTATGCATGTGTGTGTTTGTGTTTGTGTGTGAGCCTGGGGAATTGTTAGTGTAAATGTCAGAGCTGGAGGACTGAGTTATATACCAGGCAGATGCTCTCAGCCCTGAAGATGAGAGCGAGAGAGAGACAGACAGACACACAGTTAGAGCGGGAGAGAGAGAGAGAGAGAGAGAGAGAGAGAGAGAGAGACAGAGAGAGACATAGAGAGAAAAAGAGAAATGCAGACAAACAGACAGAGAGAGAGAGAGAGAGCGAGAGAGAGAGCGAGAGAGACAGACAGGGGGAGAGACAGAGAAAGAGATGGAGACAGAAAGACGGACACGGGAATAGAATGAGCGATTGTAAGAGAGACTTCAGCTGGAGGATAAAGAAATGCACAGGGAGGGAGAGAGGAGCCAGTGGCTATAGTAAAAACTGAGCTGACGGGAGCTGATTGTGTGTGTGTTTGTGTGTGTGTGTGTGTGTGTGTGTGTGTGTGTGCATGTGTGTGTGTCCATGTGTGTGTGTCCATGTGTGTCCGTGTGTCTCAGGCTGACTTTCAGTTTCTTCCTCTCAGGGCCAGGAACTTTGGTATTTTTCTATCTCCATAGAGAGAGAGAGAGAGAGAGAGAGAGAGAGAGAGAGAGAGAGAGGTAGAGGTTGGGGTTTATGGAGAGAGACAGTCAGACTATCCAACAGCTTGCAGCAGCGTCCAGCGACTGAACTGAACGAACCTATTATACATGTTAATGTTTGCACATCTTATTTTTATTATGTTTTTACCCTGTTATGAGGCCCAAGCCATAAACTATCAGCTTCTGGTCAGTTCTCACTCGCAGCTGACTGAGGTCAGGCTAACAGTGCCTTACTTCTCCATAGTTACATTGCTGGGGAAGTCGCTGACCAGTGATGGCATATATATTATGCCATATATATACATATGCATATATTGACGATGAGCACAAACGCATCGCAGTTCTAAACGCAATCTGTAAAACAAATTCTAATCCTTTGATTCAGACTCCACCACGCAAGATTCCTCTCCTCTCGTTCCACCGCTCTTCTCTTCTCCACTCTCTCCCCTCACACTCCTCTAATCTCCTCTCCTCCCATCCCTTCTCCTCTGTAGCTGGTTCGCTCTGTACCTGTTGAATAATTGATAGCTGTTTTGGTTTCCGATAAGGCGTTTGGGGTCCACAGCTCTCAGCAGTATGGGCTCGCTGCTTTTCCTCACGGCAGATCACACGGCTCAATCCCTCCTTTCGCTCTCTCTCTCTTCTCCTTTTTTCACTCTGCTTCTCCTTTTTTATCTCTTCCTCTACTATTTCCCACGCCTCTATACCGGTTATCCTGATATGCGCCACTCAAATTCCCTATGAGTGCATTTGCATGCATGTACAGCGTTGCGGCTAATAGCTCATATCCCTCTCAAGGTTTCATTCTGGATAAGCTGTTGATATGCATCTTCTTCTCCTGATTACAAACAACCCTGCAAACATAAATGAATGGAATATGCTGAACATTACCATGGAAACAGAACTTACAGAGATAGAAAAAACCCCAAAAGTAAATGGGATAAGGTATTTACATGCCTTCATATCCCGGCTAATATCGCAATAGCCCAGCTATCATATTCAGGCTTGTAATAATCAGGATCTGAGCTTATCCCTGTTATTGTAAATGGGTTTGGCATCTACATGCAGCAAATCTTAACAGGAATATGTGAGCATCCCAAAAAATATCGATATATTTATATGCATGAAAAGGCATGTTTTTCTCCTGTTTGGTCTGTCTGTCTATCTTCGTGCTTTGTCCACCACCGCCCACTCACACACACCGCTTTACAACTTCTCTGCCTTTCTTTGTCCCTTTGCTTCTGAATGTCCCTCTCTCTCTCTCTCTCTCTCTCTCTCTCTCTCTGCCTCTCTCTCCCCCTCTGCTGTCGCCATGCAGTAAAGTGTTTAGAGCCTGTATTGGCGGTTACCCAGCATGTGGGGAATTGAAGGAGATGGGTTAAAGAGGGAGTGGAGTTCATCAAACCCAGGACAATGAGTCCATTCCCCCTGATTTACCACATCTCTCCATCCATAACCGTCTGTCCTGTCCTCTTTTATACACCAATACATGTGCATCTGTACATACACGCACACAGGGACACACACACACACACAGGCTCAAAAGCTCTCTTTTATTTTTCTCTCTCTCTATCCCTCGCTACCTCTCTGTACTGCGGTATAGACGGACAGGAATGGCAGCAGTAGCAGGTCTTACATAACTACATCACTGCATTAACGAGCCCATCTGCCTCTGACTGGTGCTTACACTGATAGTTAGTGCCCTGTTTATAATGATACACACACACACACACACACACACACACACCGTTTATACATACAGAGTGCACAAAATATTAGGACCACCTGCCCATCCTTTTAAAAGTAGACCGGCCAGGTGAATCCAGACAAAAGCTTCAATCCCTTATTGGTTTTCTTTACTTAACACAAATTTAATCTTTTTTTTTTTTTTTCATTTTCTTTAATTCACTTCATTCATTAAAAGGAGATATTTGTGAACGTAAAGAGTAGGGTTGCAAAATTCCGGGAATTTTCAAAGTTGGAAACTTTCCATGGGAATTAACGGGAATTTATGGGAATTAACGGGAATTTATGGGAATAAACGGGAATAAACCAGGAATTTACGAAATTGAAGGTATGCTCTTAATAGGGAACTTAAATATAGTTGGGGAAAATATATTTTAGCATAATCCTGACTAGAACAACCAGATATCATGCAAGTACAGTTGAATATCTATGCTATTCCTCAATCACATGCACACATAGCACACTGCTTACTGCAGGGCTATTGAGACCACGCCCCCTACATGCACTGTGCATTCCTGTGCATTTTTGTTAATTTTTGAATGGGTTGGGTCGGGGGGATGAGTAATATTTAACTCAACATTCATGTTTTTGTTCTTCAATGAAAGAATTGATTGTTCAATAAAATATTTAACACTTGATAAAGTTCTACTTACAAATAAATCTGTTTTAATTGTATTATTTTGGATGGATGTCTGCTTATAACAAAACAAATATTTATGCTTGGATATGATACCTTTCCATTAAATTACCCTCAATTCCCAGTTAATTCCCATAAATTCCCATTAATTCCCATAAATTCCCATAAATTCCCATAATTCCCATGGAAAGTTTCCAATTTGGAATATTTCCAAAATTCCCCAGCTTAACTTCCCATGGAAATTTACCGGAAACTTTCCGGAAATTTACCGGAAATTTTCCACCCCTTTGCAACCCTAGTAAAGAGACAGGTTAGGATTTCTAGGCCTTGAGATTACTGAGACATTGGTTGTAGGCAACTCATTTTTAGAAAGGTGTTTATACAGTTTTGGGTTTTTTTTTTAATATTGTTTTTTACTCAAAAAGTATAAATGCAAATATAATCAAGTTAAAGGCAGAAAAGGCAGTTTGTCTTCTTGTCTGTCTTTGTTTTGCTTCCTATCTGTGCTTTTGTCCTTTATACATTCATCTATTCTTTTTTGGGTATCTGGGTTGTTGGCAGTCCCTGTACTGCCCCCCCCCCCCCCCCATACCCACACACACACACACACACACACACATTTGTCTTTATATACTTGTGAGGATCTTACAGTTTCCCTTTCCCTAACTGCGTTCCTAAATGAGCGCTTGAACAAATAAGGACCAGCCAAAATGACTTCCTTCACAAAAACATCCCACGCCTAGGTACACACACACACAATTGCACAAACACACACCACACATCCACAAAGACACTGACGCATGAGATGGCCATAATTAGAAGAATTTTGTGGGAGGGCGGTCAAGTCGGTGTTTGATGCACACTTCAGCCCCAGAGTGACGAGCGGAAGTAAAGATGGAGTGACGGGAAAAAACAGGAGACGGGGGACGGGAGTTTTTTTTTTACTCCAGCAGAAAGGGTTGTTTGTCTGCTGCCACAACTTGTTTGTGTCTGAGTCTGAGCCTCATTATCACACAGTGGTAGTGTGTGTGTGTGTGTGTACGTGTGAGTGTGTGTGAGTGTGTGTGTCACACTTAGGCTTACATAACAATCAGGCACTCAGCTGGGGACACTGTACAGATGAATCCCAGGACACCTTTTATTGGATTCAGCATGGAAGTCTCTGGAACACAAAACCAAAAAGTTGTCAGAGATAAAGTTTTACAGACTTGGAAAATTCATAAATGTAAACTCACTCTAATGGTTGGCTAAATCAGCGTCATACTTTACATCGTTGCACATTTCCGCAGTCATTGACACGACATTACATTTATATTTTAGGCATCTAGCTGATGCTCTTATCCAGAACGACTTACAATGAGTGAGTCAGAGTACTTCAGACAGGCTTTTACATAATTTGTTTTTACCTATTTTGTCCTTGCCATGTTTTTATTTTTTAATCTTCCCTAACCCTGTTTTAATCTGGAATTGCCATTTTTTGTCTTGCTGGCTTTTATTTGTGATTTTGAAGTGCTGTATAAATAAAAGTTTATCATTAGCCTTAATATAACATGAAGAATACGTGTCTTTATGTAGTAGCTACATAGGTTCCCTAATGCCAGGAAGCATAGCACTCAGCAGGTTTGAAACTGGAAAGACTCTCACTTTATGAAGAAAATCAGTCCTGCTAACAACTAAGACATCAGTAACATATGAAGAGTTTCATTCCAAAACACTGTATCCATTTTGTTAGCTGACGTTCATAGCTTCATATTCAACAAAACAGAGATGATTACCACAAACAGAGATGACTTGTAAATAAAGGGCTCAAGATGGCGCTTCAATAAGAAGACATCAATAAAAAGACATCAGTAATAGCCCCTAGTGAGTTTTGCTTTTATGTCCGCAATCATTTTGTTAGAGAAGGTGTCTTGCTAGTCATTCATTGCTATAACGGTGGATATATTGGATAGGAATGAAACTACTCATATACCAGATGTTAACAATTTTATATATGCTACTTAACTGAATTATGCACAGGTTATTGCATGTTCAAATCATCAGCCTGGCCCAGGATGCTCACCCAGAGCTATGTGCTTTGAGAGACAACATTAAATATAGTGAGCTTTAAATAAAAGTGTCAAGACTGTAGCCATTGTTTGATAGAGCTGCTTTATGGGTGTTCTGCTACCCCATGTAAGTGGTGTTTATGGGAGACTTGTCCCTGCAGCATCTGTGACAGAGGGTGTCAGTGTTGTTAATGGTGGGGGTTAGGGTCTGTTAAAGGATGATTACTACAACATAGAGGCCAGTGTGTGCGCCTGCCTCTCAATTAAATAGAGTGTTACAGCAGTCGGAGGGAGGAAGAGTGAGGGCATTCACAGTTCAACACTCCGATCTCCCTCTTCCCCTCTAACCAATACTACATTAATCTGCTTAAGCTGTCAACATGACCTAAAACTGACGATGCACAAGTGAGGGAGGGAGAGGGAAAAACTCCTTCCAAATAGACAATACCTTGTGAGTAATAGTGAGTTTAGCGCAGCTCACTAGCCTTCTAACTGAGTTGTACCACCATCATCTCAGCAAAATTCAATTACTTCTTTGACAAAGTTGCTTACCTCAGATGTTTCTGCTTTCTCATGAGTCAGTCCAACTCTCTTCCTGGTGTGTGGCCTCACTGTGAACCGGTGGCGGTCCGGAGCATTCTGACTGCTGAAACCCTTCATCCCGACGGGCAGCGAGACAGATGGCACCACTGGCTCATAGACTCACATCTGCTTATCCCACACAACACCAATAATACATGTGGTTATGCATGTGCGAGTTAATGAAAGGTGTTTATGCGGGAGTGGTGTGAAGCTGTGAATGCTGTAATGCTGTGAGGGTGTGTGAAAGAGAGAGAGGGAAGGAGAGAGATAGAGAGAGAGACAGGCAGACAAACAGGAAGACAGAGACAGAGATGCTTGAGTTTCATAACAATACAGCAAGGAGTCTTTGAGCCTGGTATTGAGTGATTTAATAACCCAACAGATAATCATAACACAACAGAAGTGGGCTTACCTAATAACATTGTGATCCCCAAAAAGCCTTTATGCCCTATGTTGTTGTTGTTGTTGTTGTTATTATTATGATTACTACAGTGCTACTGCCCCAGTAAGGATCTGGCAGTTACACTGCAGCACAGCTGTCATGAAGATGGGCGGCCTGCCCAACTACACCAGCTGTGCCAGCCCAACCATCAGTTAATCACCCTGGGAGGGAGGGAAGGAAGGAGGGAGGGAAGGAGGAGAGAAGGGAAGGAGGGAGGGAGGGAAGGAAGGAGAAGGATATTGGAGTAGAGAGTGAAGAAAAGAAGAGAGTGAGGAAAAATAGTAGAAAATAAGGATTTTTGGGGGTTGAGGATGAAGACATGAAAAATGAAGGTGAGAGGTGAGGAAGGAGGAGGGAGTGGGATACAAGAAGAGATCCATGAACAAGAAGAAAAGGGTGATGGATGAGGAGAGGGAGGGATATGTGAGACAAAAGAAGTTGAGCAAGAGGTGAAGAGACAAAGAGAAAAAGTGTAGAGAGAGATGAGGGCGGGGTGGAAGAGGACGGCAGGTGAGGAGTGTGTGTGTTGTGGCATTGACGGGAAGAGAGGGATGAGAGTGTGAGTGATAGAGGGGAGGTGAGAGAGTGCTTTGTGAATGAGGTAGCGAGCTGAGGTGAAGGAAAACGGCTTTCATTGTAGGAAGAGAAGAAATGATGGAAAGTACTGAGGGCATAGTGTGAGTGAGATGGAGAGGGAGGGAGGGGAATATAATGTCAAACATGTTTTAGGTCGATTTCTCAGCCCACCAGATCAATACCACTGCAATCTGTCTTGTAATAGCAAGACCAATATGCAACCGCACAAAGCGCAGTACACTATTTAGCGGACAGTAACTCCTTCTGACAGCGTTTCGCTTTGCCTCCATATGCTCAGGTACGAACTCTGAGCCCGGGGGGTCTGACTGAGGTTAGATCTGTTAATGAACTAGAGGAAATGCCAACATAAACATTAAACTTAGGATGGGTGGTAATGCGATTCAATTGACCTTTTAAATAAAACAAACGTTATTCTGCAGCAATTCTCTCTCTCTCTCTCCCTCCATCTCTCTCTCTTTCTCTCTCTCTCTCTGTCTCCCTCTCTCTCTCTCTCCCTCTCTGGATATGTGTGACTAAGTCCATGTCAGGCAATGACTCTCGGAGCAAATCATCCATCCCCGGGGCAGATTTGCACTGCACCGCTCAAGATTTAGGGCAACCAAGATGAGTACATTTGTCTGTGTTGTAAAGACAGGTTATGCTTCATCTTCACACTGGCTGACAATGGATCCAGGCTGAAGGGATGATTATTGCTACATGAATATTAAATCTGACTATTATGATAAACATACTGTATCTGTAAGATGTATTAATCTCATAATCAATCAGGGTAGCACCATAGTTTGAGTCCTTAACTCAGTACATCAGTCATCATTGATCTGAGACCATGCAACCTTGGGAAGCTTAAGATTTGCATTGAACAGAAACAGCGACACTCACATTCATTGATTGCAAACCTGCAAAAACTAATTGATATGGACAACTCCCAGGAGCTGCTGTAGCGCTGGACAGTCTGGATTCATTTATTTATACGGGAAGTTACCTTGGGTTATGTGGACCACAGAGGAATAGCTGTGAACTAATCGGCAGTAACTAATGGGGATCCAAATAAACTCATTTTTGTTGGCAACCTTTTGAAGGCTAATCAGTTGTTAGTTACCAATGTGAAACACAGGAGTAAAACCGGGTTGCAAAGCAAAGTGAAAAAGAAAGAAAAATAAAAAAGCTAGTTTGCAGATTTTAAAGTCAACATGAAATAATCAATGCATTATTACTTTCTGCCTGTTCATCTGTATTCCTATTTGCCTTCATGCAAGTTGCATCGTACATTGTAGGCATTCTTTTGACACTCTCGTGATTTAAAAAGGGTGCAAAACTAGAATCTGCTTCAACTCCCAGATCACCAACATTACAAATGTAACAATAATAATGAGTGCAAGGGTGCCTGCCTACTTCTGAGGGTGTCTTTTGGTCTGTCTTCCCCTCTGCCTCTCTCTACCTGCCCGTCTCTACCCATCTGTCTCCCCTGCTAGTCTGAAGGACCTTACACGCTCCGTTCGCCAACAGATCAGGACAGCTACATCTTCTCCAAATGTCATTGCACAAGCATTTCCCTAGACACATTCACTGAAGAGGTTTTTCATGTAGTCACATGTGCATGTGTGCTGTGTGGGAGTGAGTTTGCGTCTGTCTGTGCACGTGCATATGCAGAAATAACAGCGTCATAGTTTTTGGCTGGATCAGCCGGAACACCAATTGATTCTGTGTAACGTCTACATCGTCAATGTGGTAAAGAGATTATTTACTTTCATGGCTAAGAGGGCAACAATAGAGGTAGGAAGCAGGATAAATAAAGTATTGTGTTGTCAAAATAGTGGAGTCAGAGATGGAGGGACTTAATTCTTCCTTAATCACCCCAAGATGTCACAGAAGGAGAGGGTAATAGCCTGTAATCCGCTTCTTCAATCCCCTCCTACCCCCGCCAGTTGTTTGGACGCTCGGTTGGTGTGGTTTCAAATAGTGGCACAAACACCAGCATGAAGGTTGGCATGTTTATTTTGAAATATATATCTGTATATATGTGATTAAATATATAGATACCAATAAGGTGTGGATCTGTAAACATATACACGCTGACATACTGGACCCACAAGCTCTCCCTCCCTCCTCACTCCACCCCCTCACCCCCCCCATTCCTACTACAATCCCTGTGTGTTAACCCAGCAGCCCCCTGTGGTCCAGAGGTAGTGGAGCAGAGGCTTGCCTTAAAGAGTTAGCATGGTAATACCTTGTGGAATCAGAGTCAGTCAGCCAGGCCGGGGCAGACTTAAACCCCTGCTCTACACACATCAAAGGGGATGGGCTGTCCACTGCAATCTCCCAGAGAGAGCGGGGGGGAGGAAGAGACAGAGAGGAGGGGGGTTGTCACATATTCCCTTTATCATTGGGAATTTTACGGTTCAGACCTGTGATTCTGAAGGGAATTTTATGGCCTGACCAAAGATGTGCAGCCTCAATTCAAAAGTGGAGCTGCCTCATCACTTCACAAGGTGTGTGTGGGTGTGTGTGTGTGCGTGTGTGTGTGGTTGTCTTTGTGTGTCTCGACCCATTTGTGCCTACCTTACCTATACTTTAAAGGCATATTTTATCATACTGACAGCTTATTGTTTATCAATTCTGCGTTGTACTAACTGATCCGCACAATGCTGATGTTATCCACATTGACTTGCCTTTTTAATAGGGTGGTTCTCTAGGGGGCGGAACAAATCAATTAATTAATTTTGGGGGAAAAGTTGCAGTTTGTTTCCCTTTTCTGGGATATCCACCATGGCATTTGAATGAAAATGTCTTTGGCAAAAGTATCAGCACTATTATTTTTAGCTGAAATGCATTATTTTGTATGGATGGATTATCACATTGCGTACTCAGGCAGTTATAGCGTAATAGAGATATTATTATAGGATGATGTAGGAATAGCTATATTTCATACATAAACGAGTAAACACACCATCTACGTACATTCCCTTAATGAAATATGTTCTCCAGAGATTATTCATATTCTGTTTTAATTATGAGATGGTCTCACTGCATGATAAGCTTCTTATCTTACTGTGAGTATCAGTTTATTCTAAATGAGTCACTGATATCTAAACCACAGGCACACAAACATATGTGTGCACACACACACACACACACACACACGCATACACATGCATACACATGCATGCATGCTCACACACACACATAATCACATACACACACAGTCCTTGCATCTGTATTCCAGGGGCCGTCCTCTTCAGAACCTCATAAATCATGAGGCAGTGTTTGAATATTTTACCACACAATTACAATTACATTTGAGGCATTTAGCTGGCGCTCTTGTCCAGAGTGACTTATAATGAGTGCAACAGAACAATAAGCTGTAATTCCTTTTTCACCAACATTACAAGTGACCAACAGTAAGGAGTGCAAGGGGAGATGTGGGAGAGGGAGTGTTGAGTCAGAGGGAGAGGGGGAAGTGAAGTATTTCTTGAAGAGATGAGTTTTCAGGTTATGACGAAAGTTAGAAAATGACTCCTGCTGTCCTGACTGAAGTGGGAAGGTCATTTCACCACTGGGGAGACAAGAGGGAGAAGAGTCGAGCAATAACCAGGTCGCACTTGTCACTGCTCCTCTGTGCCATGCAGTTGATATTTTTGATGCACTGTGTGTGCTTATTAAATGCGCAGAGACACAAACCTTTGGTTGCTTGTACTGCCAGTGATCTAGAAATAGAAGCTTATTCTACTGTTGCACTAATTTTAGTTACTCAAGATAAGAGCATCAGGTAAACGTAAATATAAAATGTAGTGAAGTGTTGTCAGATGTAGGTAAGAACTGTCCATGGTGCTGATTTCCATTATAGCACAGGCTGGGACCAAAAACTGCTGCATTATCTTTAGTCTTTCGAACTCCACTGCAGATAGTCTGTATGTCTGTCTTTCTCTCTTTCTCTTTCTTTCTCATACACACATACACCCACACCCACACACACACACACACACACACACACACACTCTCTCTCTCTCTCACACACTCGAGAGGCCATATTGAGTGAAGTTCATTCTAGTGAGAGTATGTTCATTGACTGTGTCACCATGGCATCTGGGATAAACCAATCAATTCCTCTTCATCTACTAGGAAGCTAGAGACGCACTAAGCCTGTCTATGGAGCGGCATTATGCATTATGGACAGACCAATTAAGAAACAGAGACGGAACTCGGGATGCAGATGAGACACTGAGGCAAAAGACTGAAATATGGGGAGAGGACTATGCAGAAAGACAGTCAGATTGATGGTGCTGAGCAAAGAAGTGATGGGAAAAGAATAATGAGAATAAATGACAGAGAAAGCGAGTCATCAAGCAAAGAGAAAGAGACCGATGCAAATGAACAGACGAGAAAGCAGAGAGTGTATTGGAGTAGAGAGAGAGTGTATCGGTGCAGTGATATAACTGTCCAATAACTGTCACTCTTTCCACTGGGAGGGAGGGGTACAGTGGAGGAGACGCTGCCGTTTTAAAATATATAAGCACAGCTGTTGCCTACAGCTAAAGCAGAAAGATTACAGCTTAACTCTATAACATCTGCTGCTCCTGGGCTGGGGGAGAGCAGATCACTGGAAAATACAGCAGAGAGACGAAGGGAAAACAGGGCTAGGTGCGGGGCAGGGGTCCTCCGCACTAAGTCATGCCATCCAGCCTATCTGTGTCACCTCTACTTGTCATCTGTGTCCCTGTCCCACTTTCCACAGGTTTTAAACCCGTGGGGACATTCGTGTCTGTCTCCCCGGAGAGAGGGATGGAAATGAAGAGAGAGAGGGAGAGAGGGAGAATGGAACTGAGATGTGTAAAGCGTTGACAGATGGAGGGGAGATTTTGCATTAAAGCCATAAGGGTCTGCAACACCACCCTGAGAAAGAGATCGTGTGTGAGTGTGCATGCATGCATGAGTATGTGTGTGTGTGTGTGTGTGTGTGTGTGTGTGTGTGTGTGTGGATGTGTGTGAAAAAAAAGAGGTTCGGCCTCATTAGTAGCTTGTTTGGATAGGACAGGGCAACACTACTGTGAGAAGGTGGATCAAGAAAGAGCAGCAGGGATTGAAGTCAGATTGAAGACTAGTTTCTGCAAAGACTACAAAAGAAGGACATCAAAGAAATGCAAGACATACAAAGTTAATGGGCTCACTTACGTATATGTGGATTGTCATTCATGTGGTCTTAGCTGAACCAAACCTTTTAAGTGCAAAAGCAGTAGAGATCCAGGGGAAGTTGCTTCATGTAATCATCATGATAATGCGTTTGCATATTTTAGATACATTTATCAAGTCCATAAATACATTTGGTTATTACATATAATGGCCACTTTGAATGTCACAGTAAAACTAAAAAAACAGTTTTACAATGATTGTACAAACCCTTAGGTATTGTATAAGTCAAATTATTGCACAGCCAGATTACACATTAAAGATTTCTTTGAGGAGTTTAAACCTTTTAAGACCTTTTAAAGGGGCGAGAGCAACAATTACCACAAAACTGTAACAATTATTTTCACAGCTTTTTGCTTTTACCGCTTGCAGTCAAATGGAAAGATAGAATAAAATATGTCAAATCAAATTCAAAATCATGATACATTGGGAACAATGGCAGCCTCAGGTCATGACTCAGAGAATCAAATCAAATTCAAATGTGATGTCCCGGAAGAGTGTTATGTGCCAGGTTTTATTTTTTATAATATGTAATATTAATATGTATTACAATATGTTACATCTACAAGTCTTGTAATGAAACTGTATCACGTTTTCACACCCACAAATGCTCACACAACACACCCACACCCACACCCACCCCCACACCCACACCCACACCCACACACACACGCGTCACAGGCTGCTAGTATGGGCATGATTGTGGTGCAAATCAACAGATGTTTCACTATTAGTACTGAAGCAAATCTAACCACACATTAGAAATTACAGCAGATTTATCTACAGTGTCCTAAAATACTTTGTTTACCCTGTCCTGCCATTCGACAAACATCAAGTCAAGGGGACATCAAGGGAGGCGTCAGGGTTACATGGAGAGAACATTTGCTAGAAAATCCTAGCCAAATATATAATCATCCTTATCCAAAGGCAATGTTAATGTATTACGCTGTTGTATCTATGACATCCAATGCGGCCAATGATTGCTGCTACTCTGGTCCAATTCATCAGCCTTGATTGCATACTTGTATTATGTTTATGTTTAGTCTCGTCACACAGTATGTCTTGTCTGAGCTATAACAAAGGTGTGTTTTGTCCTGCATCTAATGTGTCAATCCTGCACTGTTTAACTGTCTTCTATTGTGTCAGCACCAATTATTTATCTGGTCTCTCATTCATTGTCTTCACCCGCTTATTCCTGTTCGGGGGTGGGGGGGCTGGAGCCTATCCCAGCATGCATTGGGCAGAAGGCAGGGAAACACGCTGCACAGGTCGGCAGCCCATCACAGGGTGAACACAGACAGGCAATCACTGTGATTCTCAAGCTGTTCTCTTTTTAATTCTGATGTGCGAGTTGGGAGAATGTTCCCGTTCCCGCTTCATTTGTCTCGTGCCATCACAGATACTCCCTTTAACTAGTCTGATATGAAACGGTATATGTGGTTATGATTGGCAGGAAGGTCTATCAGGCTCCCACTCACTGAAAGCTTGCCTGATTGGCTGGCTAAGTGAAGCATACATTTTTTGAGAAGTCAGTGGTGAAGTGAAACTACAGTTTTAATTTGCTCTCTGTCACCACACCACACAAGTGCAGTGATTCCAATGGAAACGGGCGCCCCATATATATTCACACAGCAAAATTGTCATAAATTATGGAACTGCATCTGAGCAAGACATGAATAGTTACTTTGTATTTTAAAGTGGTTTACACTTACATTTGTCAGCTTGTGGCAGCAGAGTGTGCATTACTGCAATTGTGCCCGC
>NW_027283330.1:0-30000 GCF_046629955.1 Centroberyx affinis | reverse complement strand
TGAGCAACAAATTAAACATACAACTAGAATTTCAGATTTTTTTTAACTACTGTGTTTTGTGCATTAACATTATTCCAAATTCAAATCTGGATGGAACGAACTTGGTGAGGTTTCTGGATGCAGAAAGTGAGCATATTGCAAACATTGTATAGAAAGTTCTTTGATGTTGATAATATAGACATTTCAGCACTCAAGGGTCATGCACAAGGCCAAACCTATCCCATGGTTTCAGACAATTTCAAAATGAGCCTTGAATTACACATCAGAGGGTCAGCTGCAGAAAAGAGAAATGGAGGCGAGCGAAGCACAGAGCTTAAAGCAGGCAAGGCAGACAAGGCAACTGCAGGTCACTGAAGCTCAGCACTTCATGCCGCCAATACAGACATGAGAAAGAAAATTCCAAACTATCACAATAAGTTTGCAACACAGATGGAGTGAGTACCCACTCAAGATCACAGTGCAGCTGCTATATTCAACTGTAAGATTTTTTTTTTGTCTCAAGCCAAGCAGTGCATGAAGCAGAGATTCTCTGGGTTATCAACACGGTTATATCAGACTTCTCATTCAACTCATGCTCAGACTTGTCTAACATTTGTGAGCAAATGTTTCCAGACAGTGAACTTGCAAAGTTATATTCATGTTGTGCAACAAAAACAGCTTCCCTTTCATGTTTTGGTCTGTCATCCTACTTCAGAGAACAGCCGCTCAACTATATAAGGTTGTCAAAGGGCGACGTCATATCTTTTGAAGAATGTTTAAACAAAGTGACACTGGCTGAGCAGATAGGTACATAGTATTGGAGTGTAAAAGAGGGGAAGGTCGTTGTGCATTACCTGGATTCAGAGTTTGAGGGGCACTCACAGCAGCTTCTTACCCTAATAAGTGAAAATGTATCTATCAAAATGCTTTTTGAAATGTCTAAAAATGGCCCAGTGTGTACCTGGAGGTTTCTCTGAAGAGATCAGATGTCCTGAAGACCCAGACTTGTCAGAGTTGATCAGTCTTGGCAGCTGTGGTCTACAGTGCATGGCAGTTTTCATCATGGGGAGAAAGAGACCAGTATTAGAATCTGGTAGACCCATAGCCCAAACATCCTCAAGACGTTGCTGTCATTCATTTGCATTTACTTGCATCTGGAGTTCAAACACGACTCTTGAAATCTTGACCACATACTGTGTGACAAGAAGCAGCCGGTCAAAAATGAGATCTTCCCACTTGCAGGTGAGATTTTTGAGTGATACTCAGATCAAACATGCATATCCTAATATATAAGGCCACAATGCTAAATCACACAACACTATTTATTGGGTTTGTTGGGTTCGGGTATCACTACTATATTGAAATTTGGTCAAGATGCAAGTAAATGCAAATGAACGAGAGCAACATTTTGAGTCCGTTCAGACTAGTAGACACACTGAGACCCCTGAGAACGATTTGGCAACTTTTCCATGATACACCACTAGATGTTTTTGTGCATCAATATTTTTCTTTCAAAATTCGTTCAAAGCTTTGTGTCAACGGATGCTTGGAAAATTTAACAGTTATCGAGCATGCAGTTGAAATATGGACATCAATGCAGGAATACATCTGCAGCCAGAAGAAACTTCCAAAAAGCAAGATGCCAAAGTGCTATCTTCCAGGCACCTCCTCAGCATCCTACAGTACTGTGAAAAAGGCTACTGCTTCTTATGCACATGGGTGGCATGACAGCAGGCCCCCCAAGTGCACACCCCTTTGAGGCAGAGCCACATTTTTTCCTTTGTTGCAGTGCAGCTAAGACATTTGAGAAATTTCAGACAGATGCCCCAGTGGTACCCTTCTTGTCAAAGGAGCTGGCGTGCCCAGAGGGGAGCTTCTGTTAAGTCCTGCAGAAGAAGAAGAAACACCCCTCTAAATGTTGAAGTTGGACCGTCTTGACAAAACGCTGTAATCAAGCCATAAGACATGGTCTTTGCATAAAAGTAAGCTATAAATAAAGCACCAGAAAATGTCCAGGAAAACCAAGTGAACTTAAAGTAGATCAAGACAGAATGCTTCTCTTCCCATGCCACCACCAGTGAGAAGTTGAGTGAGAGAACTCCTCTGATGTGTGCTGCTGTCAGACGCATGAGCTCCCTAGATCCGGTGTTCATGGTGGAGCATGCCAAAGAGTTGGAGAAAGTCCTACAGATTATACTTAACTCTAAATGTTGCACTGCTTCCCAGTGTGGCAAAGTCCTCGCTGAATACAAAGTCACGACAGAGATGATTACAAACTACAAAGCAGCAGTCCATTTTGTTTACAGCAGGGTCGGATGATTGAACAGTGACAAAGCAGTTGTATCTACGAACCGGATGGACTTTTGAAATGAATAAAAAGAGCTTCACCAAGAACCTGGAACTGACATCAGAGAAGCCGAAACTGTTCCACTGTGTCAATTTATATGTTTTTGTGTATCCAACATAATATCAAAAGAAGAGGTCAGGTTCCCAGTTGCCTATATGTACAACATGTGTCACACAGCAATGCCTCGGATCATTATGGAAAAAATAAATGAATCATGCATTTAGTATTATACATTTGATGTATTTGCATTCAGTTGCTCTCATATTCTCATCTAGTGATGTGTGATTCATCAATAATTAATTCATTCTGAGTCACTCTTTTCAGTGAATCTGGTGCGATGATGACTTGTCTCTGTGACAGTTATTAGTTTTCTCCAGAAACACAGATTGCTGTGCTCCACTGTGTGAGCATGCTCTTTTAAGTCTGTGACTCACAACCTCTGTCCATGGTCTCAGGAAACAACCTGCAGCATGTACAGTAGGCAGCAGCAATACTGCAGCATGTATTACTTACTTACTCAACAATTTGTTTTGCCACAACACTATCTACATGCATCAATAATTCCAGAGTTTATGCATATTCTACTTCCAAAAGTAGAACCATTAATTGCTCATCAACATGACAACGGTGTGATGTTTATGAATCATGCACGCTCTGTAATTAGTCCCTTTTGCATACTCAAGCCCGCCAATCATTAATATATGTTATGGCAGTTTGTTTTTTTTGCCAAACATTTACCCATCCAGAGAAGATTTTGGTGAGCTGGCATGCTCTTTTTCGGCACCACCCTGCTTCATAATCATACATTACTAATATTCACACCAGCAAAGTGCGCAGTGGAACTACAGTCTTCCACTTTTGGCTACTGAGCAGCTCCACTGGATGATATTTGTTGATGGAGGATTTTCCCAACCTGTCCTTCCATTCACACGCCTGCTTCTCTAACCTATACTTTAGCAAGCACTTTATGCAATCATTTTCACCACATTGAGGGATGTAGCATACACACATATAGGCCAAAGACTAAAATTAAATTTAAAGGTGCTGCCAAAGTGAACATAATAAGACACGGCATGAATCTGCTCTGCAGCCATGCTAATGTGAGGCTGTAGCACAGGCAATAAAATTCACTATTTTACAAAATAGTCATGGCTTCTGGCATGATATAGTTTTCAACGAATTCCATCACTTACATCAATTTAAAGACAACGTGTCCCTGAGCAAGACTCCAAATCTCCAACTTCTGGTGGCAAGTGGCTTTCATGAATGTGTGTTTAGGATATGCAAATTAACAAATTACAAACTAGATGTATGTATTTTTTTTGCAAATTCCTCCTAAAAATTGTCAGACCTGTAGCCCTCAGGCCGACCTGGTGGCACAGTTGGCAAAGACACATACAATGCACCCGTGAGGTCCTGGTTTCAAATGGTCTGGGACATTTGTCGGATCTCATCCCCCCCTGTCTCTCCCATCTTCCCTGTCTCTCTACTGTAGATTATAAAAAAAAAAAAAAATAGCCATACCTGATCTCTCCAAAAAGGCATCTGGGCCTTGTGGGCTTGGTGCAAATATACTTACCTCTAAAGATAATCTGTACCAAAACCCTCCCCCATCACCACAGTTAACGTGCAGGACTTGCTAAACTAGCAATCTGAACCACAGTGCTTCACACAAGGTACTGCAGTCTATTCTCTCCTCCTCCCTATTGCTGTCATGTTCCACAAGGACACTGCATTTAGTACTGTCAATGCTGCTGTAAGCACTGACCTTTTTAAGTCTATTTCCATCCCGTGGATCTGTATCATCAGTGGAAAGTATGCGTGTCTCATGGAGCAGAAACTCTATTCCCCAATAAAGTAAAGAAATGCTCGACAGCAGT
Source organism: Centroberyx affinis (assembly GCF_046629955.1). Taxonomy (NCBI): domain Eukaryota; kingdom Metazoa; phylum Chordata; class Actinopteri; order Beryciformes; family Berycidae; genus Centroberyx; species Centroberyx affinis. The sequence continues at coordinate 25,794 of NW_027283330.1, read as the reverse complement.
CATCTCACATTTGTGTTTATTGTGCACTTTCTGATCTCATGGTCATGAATGACTGAAATGACTGAAAATGGAGGATGGCTCATGTTTACTTTTGTGCACATAAGATTTATTACTGAACTATCCAGTCCAATATTAAGGCACTGCACAACTTAATCCATCTTACCTGCTGTAATTATAACCAGTCTCCTTTTTGCATCTCAGCAGGTGCATCTGTCTTTATTATGTATTCACAATTACAGACTCTCCACCTTTTGTTTATGTGCCAGTGCCTCTGTTTACATGTATGATGCCTCATTGACTCTTGTGTTTCACATCTATCCTCTCTGTCATTCTCTCCTATCTTTCCTTCTCTCTCTCTCTCTCTCCCTCTCTCTCTCTCTCTCTCCCTCTCTCTCCCCACCTCCTTTCCTCTCTTGCTATTATATCTCTATCTCACTGCTGCCCCTCAGCTCTTAGCATGCAGGTAGACTCATTATACTGCAAGGCCAGATGGTAATTAGTGGTATTTTAACAAGCTTGTAAATTGCTCCCAGTCCCACCCCTCTTCACCTCTCTCCCTCACCGTCTCACACCTCTCTCTTCTTTACTTATGTCTTTCCACACTTCTCTGTCCCACTCTCTCTCTCATGTTGTCTCCCCATTTCACGTTTATGACTGAAATCATTTATCAGATAAACACCGGAGGTGGAGTAGCTACTCTATCTCTATCTGCAGTTGTGTAGTAGCTGAGCCTCAACTCTCTGCCTCCTCTCTTACTGCACCTTTCTCCATATACACTGACTTAGAGGATTGAGTTATCGTCAAATCCATAGTATCATATCCACGGCATTATATTTTCCTTTGTCTCATCTGAGCAACAATGTTTATTTTGCGTCCTGCCACCTCTCTCTCTATCTAATCGCTCCACACTGTTCTAGTATTTGGCTTCATCATGTCTTCCTTCACTAATTCCTTCCACCCCCCACCCCCCCCTTCCTCTCTGTGGCTCCTCTATCCTACTGTTTGCTATGCCGCTCACATAGACCTGTCTAATTACAGTGGAAAGAAAAAAAAGACAGAACAAGAAGGAACAAGACAGATCCCTCTCTCCCTCCCTCCAAGACTCCTTTCTCTCTTTTGCTCTATCCAACTTGTACACCCTCTATTCTCCCTCCCTCTCTTTCTCTCTCTCTCTCTCTCTCTCTCTCTCTCTCTCTCTCATACACACACACACACACACACACATGAATGCAAGCACCCTTCCAGTGTACAATGTGCACATATTGTCCAGATGGGTGAGAAAGCTGAAGACGTGAGCTGTTGTCATCAGCAGATTTGAGTCACTGCTTGAAAAACACAGCGAGGGGAGTGATGGAATGCTTGTGTGTGTGTGTGTGTGGGGTGTGTGTGTGTGTGTGGGGTGTGTGTGTGTGTGTGTGTGTCTTTTTCACTTAAGTCACCTACCCTTCACAAACTTCGGGCAAAAGAAAGTTTAAGAAAACACAGCAAGATCCTGCAATAGGTATATACAAATTCTCTCTCTCTCTCTCTCTCTCTCTCTCTCTCTCTCTCTCTCTCTCACACACACACACACACACACACACACACACACACACACGCACCACTTTATGTACTCCAGGGGTTCTACTCTGTAGTTGACTCTCCACTCTGACCTTCCTGTGGAGGGAAGCAAGTGAAAAGAGAATTTCCCTACAGCGATGAATAAAATATCACATTATTTTTAACTCTTTGACACTTTAAAAAACATGAAAATCACGACATTCACAACTACACAGGAACAGCAGCTCCTAGCACTATGTTCCATGAAGACACGGATGATGTGGGATCCATATGTCAAACATGCTGTTATTGTCTTTTCAGCCTATAGCAGACTGAGCCTGAGCAGCTCCATTAGCTTGGCCTTTGTCTCACATGGGAAACCTCAATTAATTTAGGCTGTTTGGCCAGGGCCGGTTGCCATGCCAATTGGTGATCAAATCACATCGACGCTTTTATAACCTCTGTTCCTCTTATTGCCGCGGCTACGCTACATTTAGCCCAATGGGCGGCTATTATTATCATCTTGGCCTCTATTAGCTATGAGCAGACAACATGTTCTCCCAATAGCACTGCTCATTTATTTTCACCTGGAACTACGCTACTGTAACTGAAACCAGCCATCTGCTAGGAGAGAATAGATACTAAACTGAAAACAAACAAGAAAAAGACACACAAGCCCTTGACGCACTTGTCCAAAGCTCACTGATTCTCATCCAAACCTTGTAGTGTAGTTTAGATCAGCGGTGAACCAAATCTGGGCATCTATTTTGTAGATTTGTTTGTCTGTCGTGGATCTAGACACGTCACATTTTGCATATTTGTCCACTGCCAACCGACCATAAAATGTGAAGAATTAATCATTTTGTCATGCTAACAGGCATAACGAGGGATCATTAGCACCACTAGTGAGTGAGTAAGCTGTACCCTGCATTTACCTGGATTACCCATCTGTATTTATAGGTGTGTGGAGGTGTGTGTGTATGATGGTCTGTGTGTATTTATGTTTGGAGGTGGTAGTAAAAAATGTGTTATTTATGGTTTGGACTACCTTTGGGATTACTGGCATTACTGATGGTAGAACTGATACCGTATGTGTACGGTATCAGTTTGTGTGTGTGTGTGTGTGTGTGTGTGTGTATGTACACATGTGTTCGTTTGTGGATTAGTGTGTGATGGGAGTAGTGCTGAAGATGAAGGTTAGAGTTGAACTAATGGTCGTTAAAGGCCCCTGTGTTTATCTTGTCCTTGTCAACATGAAATATAACCCCCCCCCCCCCCCCCCTCTCTCTCTCTCTCTGGTAATAGCTGTGTGTTATTGCTGTGGGTCTCGGTCGTCTGCTCTCCTCAGAAAGCCGGATTCGTGTGTAGCCACCGCAGCGGATCATTGGGAAATTTAATTACCCGTCTGAAAGCTCTTTCAATCAGACAGATTACCCGCTCTGTGTGTGTGTGTGTGTGTACGTGTGCATGTGTGAGTATGTATCTGGCTGAGTACGTGTGTGTGTGTGTGTGTGTTAGCACAGGCTGCCCACTGAGCACCACTCCTGGGAGCCCGGAGAGGGAGCAAGCGGGGAGAAACACAGTTTCTCTAAAAATGCTTTTTTCTCATACTAGTGAGAGTAAGATTAATGGAGGGTGTGTTTGATCGATTTCCATCACACAGAGACAGATTTCTCACAAAGAAAATCAAAAGAAAACTGCCCCTTTGATATTCTAACCCCAGCCCCGTTTTATTTAATAATAGGGTATGATACTAAGCAGCTCACAAAAGCAGCAGATTCCGTACCTTAGGCAAATAAAACCAAGATACCCTAAATTCCTTTGAAATGGATGGCTGGAAAATCTAACAAATCTATTCTGTATTGAGCTCTTAGAGCGTCGATAGATTCTTCATATCGTATGGTAGTTAAATACTCCTCCTGGGTTTTTTTTTTAATCTTTCTGGTGTAGCCTATCCCCTCATACATGTGGTCTGACTATGGCTTTTGAACTGATCATTGCTTTAAAACTGACCATGGCTTTTTCAGCTGGACTGAATAATGTGTCACCTTCTCTGATTTATCTGCACAATGGTGTCATCTCATCTTAAAGTCACAATGAAACTGCATTTTGAGAGCATCTTCCTTAATGTGACGTATGTGTGTGCTGAAACAGGATATTGGGGCGGGACGTAACGCAGGGAGAGATCATTTAAAAGTGTAAACCAATGGGAGATCAGTTAGGGAGAGAAAGGCAGTTTTAACTGATGGGAAAGATCAGTGCTGATTATTACATCCACCAAGGAGGTTATCTTTTTGCCTGTTAGTTTATCTGTCTCTCTGTCAGCATCTCAACAACTTATGAACGGATTTTCATAAAATGTGGTGGACCTTGGACCAAGGAACAATTAGCGGATTATCTGTTTGGCGTCTATATATGTTTGGGTCCTTGAGTTCCTCCTCTATTCCTTCTTAGAAGTGAATGAATACAGTAAATCCTGCAGCTTGGATGAAAACAGACAACTGGCTTCTCCATATGCTTTTAGAGTTAACTATGATCTTGGTCTGGAATCCAATTTACGTAGGAGCGCTATATCAAAATAAATGTAATGTAACATAGATAAGAGTTGATGATGATCTGGTTCAAAACATGCTGCATGACCTGCTATCGAACACACAAACATGAAATCATCTACTGACACCCGATCTGGGCTTTTCTCCATTAGACATTTCTAGTTTTTTTAGCCATAACTATGAAACTAATGGAGATAGAGACCTGATTTCAAATCCTAAGGGTATGTTTGCAGGGTCAAGAAATCAATTTAACTTAAAATTGAAGTGAAAGGAAAGATGCCCCTGGGTGTAACAGCAGGTTGGAGAATAGTGCTCTCTGAGTGCCTTCTATTTCATTGATTTATTGACATTGATTTCCTTTAATGTAATTATTGATCAAAAGCTTTGCAATTGGGTCTTCTCAGCTGTAGTTTACAGATAAAGTGACACAGGTCTTACATCCAACTGACTTACCTGTTTTGGTCCATTAGCTGATGCTTCTATCTAGAGTGACACTTTTATCTAGAGTGAGTGACAATGAGTGAGCAGGTCGGGATTTAGTGTGTTACCAAAGAGCAGCTGTGGGGATCAACCCTGTGAACCTCAAGTTACACAGTTGGGCTGGCCTGGCACAAGACTACGTACACTAGTTTGGACAGACCACATTATTCTTTATTTTTTTTACTATTTTCCACATTTTAGAATAATAGTAAATACATCAAAACTATGAAATAACACAAATGGAATTATGCAGTGACCAAAAATGTTAAACAAATCAAAACTATCTTATATTTTAGATACTTTAAAGTAGCTACCCGGCTACTTTAAAGGCCTTGGAAAGAAATTCATACACAGGCATCAACTTCACTATTTATATTTGTCTAAGAAACAAATTTCAAGCATTTAAGCATAAGCCTTTAGATCCAAATGGTACATTCAATAAGGTGTGTCCAAACTTTTGACTGGTAGTGTATGTCGATGTGAGACGGCATGGGAAATAGCATGAAAAAAAGAAAAGAGCATGAAACAGGATGTCACAGGATGGACTGACAGCAGTTGTCAGAAATGTAGGAATATAATTTGTCTTTGCTGTGTCTGACTGACCTGCTGTCTGCCTGCTGCTTTGCATCCTACTGTTGCCCTGGGCACACACAGAAACAGCACAGATCAAAGAATAGACTAATGAACAATGTTGCAACACGATTTTTAAACAAAATTGTTCAAGACTTCTCATTTGGATTCCATGATGAATCCCCTCATCTAATGACAGGACTGGAGCATCAGAACCAGATTCGCCAAGCACAGCCGGTGCACCAGGAATTTGACCCGGTCAGTTTGTACTGATGCATTGCAAGATAGTTACAAAATACAGAATTGACACAATAGGTGCAGGACAAAATGTAACAGCACCTCATGAATAGGCAAGACAAGACATATTATACAACAGTAGACTAAACATAAATACGCTACAAGTATTGATTCAAAGCCGCGGTCTAAAGAACTGTGTTTAACGACTCAAAGACTTCAGACCATCAAAGAGAGAAAATCTCTTTCAACACAAAATCTGAGTTCTCAAGTTATTTTGCACTAGATGATATTTCTACATATTTTAAGAATTTTCCAAGTGCACATATTTAAGGGAGGCAATGATGAGCACAAGACTCCCAAAGTTAATCAGATTCATTCTTAATAATTTGATGCCAAAATTAGAATCGTCTCGTATACCCCCTGGAGAGCGCCACAGCTCCTGGGGGCGCACTTACCCCAGTTCGGGAGTAGTGATACAATACAATATGCTCTGCAGTGTAGAGGGAGAAACCCTCAAAAGAACCAGGAGCCTCATTTAAGGTTCTTACAAATTTAGTTTCTGTGAGTTAAGACTGGATACTAAAATCAGCAGTTTTCATTGATTGTTTCCAGTTTGATTTTATCATAATTAAATCTAATTTCTATCATCATCATCATAGGTATGAATGCTATAGAGATATAATTTTCTTAATTTAAATTTCCTTTATTTAGGGGGGTAAGGGTTTGTTAGCATGCATGCTCTTACATTTATTCAGTATGCCTTGTTTTTGTACAGATTGAGCCATTGCTTTCTTGCGGAACTAATGCTGCACTTTTGCTCCATCCTCAAAAGGAATATTTTGGAAAAAACAAGTTTTACATTGTCATTTAGACATTGGAATTTGCAAGGAATGTTGTGGTAGGTAATCGGTTGAGTTTTCTTGCTTATTTCATGCCACTTTGTAGCGTTCAAGAAAGCCGTGTCTGCAGGATAGAAGCTGGATAAATGCATGAAGGGAGGAGAGAGCATTAGTCATTCATTAAAATTACTCATTCACTTTCCCAGGCCAAATTTCCCCAGCTGGTGAGGGGATATGAACCCACAAGCCATGTCACAAGCTGGAGAAAAAACTGTTTCTGAAAGATTTTTGAAACTGATCATGTATTGCTTGCAATGATAAAGTCAAAGTATTTTATTAAAATGCACCCAGGATTGGGTTGGATGATAATGTGACATTAGCGCACAACTGGAGTGTGTGCGTTTGAAGTCAGTGTTACTGTAAGAGTGATAAGGGAGGGAATTGTTATGAAAGGGATATTATAGAATTATTACTGTTCAAAACATGCACTGCTGCATAATGCAACACTCAATGCTTTGATTTCTCCAACTGCCTGTATGCCTTAACGTTCAACTATACGGATGCTGTCTTTCAGCTTAAACCAGTATGCAAATGCTCTTCTGGGAATTAAGTGTTTTTTCCACATAAAATGTGCTTATTCTAGTTCAAGCCTGCCTCCATTTTGCACTTGTACTTGAATTAATTTTCCCTGAAAACTGGCTGAAGTGTGAATGTGGCATTCCAATAACTTCCTTCTCATGCATTGACATTATATTTGCATTGTTTCCCATGATTATTTCCATATTCATATCCTCATACTTATTCTCATGTTTCCATAATTGGGAGCTGTACAGTAGCATCCTCCCTTGTCAATATTCATGCCATTGGCACATTCCTGCAGCACTGCAGCCGTGCATAGTGAACTGGACAGTTGTAAGGAAATTACAATGTGAGAGTTTGTACATGCAGTGTGTGTGTGTGTGTGTGTGTGTATGTGTGTGTGTGCAGTGTGCCAGCGTCGATGTTTGTTTACAGGTGTACTATATTTGTACACGTGCACGTCAGCTTATGTCCATATGGCTATACGTTTATGCTTGATCCCACATGAACATCTGCACGTGCATCTGCGCTTGCACGGCGCTCCTATAGTAGGTTTGACATTGTACAGTCAGGAACAGTCACAGCTCTGGGATGAAGTTTGATGCTTAGTATGGATGAGTCTTTACCAGTGCTGGTTCCTGTCTGTCACAGTTAGCTTCTGCAGCTCAGCCGCTGGACACTCCGTGCCTCCAACTTGTGCTCTACTGTTAGACACGCACAGCTTTTATATAAGTCCCATATATACGTTCCATTGTTTTCTGTACCAAGATATGGGAGGGTTTATTTCCAGCACAGTGCCCATGCTGTAGCCTGAGCATTATTGCAAGTCGGTGCTCACTGTGTAGCTGAGTTGAGTGGTGCCATTATAGTTGCACATGTTTCTTATGACCCTATGGGTTAGCAATGTACAATTAGCATATTTTCTTTCCATGTCACTTGATGTAGGTTTTAACTTTGATTATGCTGGTTTCTGTATTTTATGGCTCACTGCGTCACACGTAATGACTTTAATGCTCATTTTAGCACTTTTTCTCAAGGCAATGTACCAACACCATCTACATGAGCATGTATATTTTAACAGGTTGTTTTTATTTGACTCCTGTCCAGTCGGTCTGACCCGCTGAAGCCGACCTCATTCTTGTTTCTCTCTCCTTTTTCTCTCCATTTTGCATAATCTCTCTTTTTTCTCTTCACTGGGTCATCATTCAGACCGAAACTTCACCTCCTCCTTTCACCTTTTTGCATTTGCCTCTCCTGCTTTTCACTCTCAAGCCTTTCGTCTTCTCTCTATCCCTCCACCTCTCACCTTCTTCCTGCACTCCCAACCAATAACCAATACCACGCTTCATTAAGTGATCATGTGCGTGCGTGGAGAAACATCTCCTCCTCTTCCCGGCATCGTTAGTTTCGACCTCTACTGTCGCCAACGCTTACCTAAGTCCATTGTTTTAATGTCTCATAAGCCAAGAATCAGAGCCATAGAGATAGAGAACTGTTACTTTTACATTTGTAATGTTGCAATAAAGGCCTAATATTTTCAAATGCTTTCTGGCGTTCTCTGTATTTTATCTTTATGCAGTCTCAAATGGCACACATATGGGAAAACTATAGTGGATTGATAGAATAAATTGGAATACCTGATCTCTAAAGTGCCTCTATGAATTGTTTTTTTTTTTTACTGTACTCTTTATGCTTTCAAGCAGTAAGGCTATGACTGTATTACATTTTCTCTGACTCAGTAATCTCTGGACAGACAGGATACATTTATAATGAAAGATATAGTGAAAGCCTTTGCTGGACTGTTTCATTCTGTCATGACTTTCCATGTTGGAAGCCTTGTTTATGAGGCATTATCTAATATATTATCATATCACTTAATCTCACTTAACTAATATGCGTCAAGTACTATATCCCACTGTATTTATGGCTTTATGGCTTTATATAAGCTATTCACTCTGCTTCTACCCAGCTGAATAAATCGCCTTACAGACGATGGCGAGCACAGCGTTGAGCTAGTCTTTGTCTCCACATGGCAGGTACTTCCATGTTCCTGTGTGATGCGTCTGCTGCTATAGTGCAGGTCAAAGCTCAGGCAACACGCTGTACTCACACGGCGCGGCAAGCATTTGATGCCATTTTTGAGTGCATTGCATCCCTACTTTTACGTCAAAGGCCTATTTCAGGTAACAGCAGGAAGATGTGTGTGTGTGTGTGTGTGTGTGTGTGTGTGTGCGTGCATGTGCATATGAAGTACTGCAGCAGCAACTCCAGGCTTTTCATTTTCAGTCATGTACCACAAAACTACATAACGTGAAGTCTCTAAACAAATGGCAGACTGTCAATTTCTTGAACCCCCTGACATTTAAGAAGTAGCAGAATTTTAATTCCAGACAATTTCTCCCCCAAAATGGAAATTAGAGTTAATTTGCTATCGTGCACCGTGCTTGTTATGGAGGACGAAAAATTACCTAGCGAATTATAAATGAATAAATAAATAAATAAATGAATGAATAAATAAATAGATAAATAAATGCTGAAAGAAATACACAAATAAATAAATGAATAAATAAATAAATGTAGAAATACAGAAATTTAGAAATAAAAAAAACCCCATTTATTTATTTATTTATTTCCAGACCTATTGCCAACATTTATTTATTTATTTATTTTATAATTAGACAAGTCATTTTTAATTAGTCATTGTTAATATATGTGTGTGTTTCGGAGGACTCTACTGACCCCGTCCCCCTTTCCTTGACCACCTCTCTGTGTTTTAATCCTGCTCTAATTTCTGGCTCTAATGCTGAAGGTACAAAACATCCCATACTAATTCCTGTTTCTCCTCTCCTCTCGATAACCTCTGACCTTGGCTAAGCCAGAGAAAAGCCTTCTGGGAAATGAAACATGAAGCCAGTTATTTGATGCCTTTTTACAGATCCCTGCACACAAACATTTATAAAAGCCCAGAGAGGCGTGCGCGCACACACACACACACACACACGCACACACACACACACACAGACAGACCCCTGCACATGAATGACTTTAAGACTGACCACTCAGCATGAAGACGATCCTGTGACCCTTAACTAACCCTGCTACACTTTGACATGACTGGTCAATCACATGTATTGGCGCTGCTCTTTAGCCGATGTCTTCGATAATGGATGTCCTGTGTGAAGAAGACTTTAGAGGGAGACATTGTCCCTGAGGGAGCCGTTATTCTGAGAGGGAATGGATGGCTTGTCACAATGTGCTGTGTTGGGAAGAAACACACCAGTTTTAGTAATGGCAACCCACTGACCTTTCCACTCACACCTCAGCCTCCGCTCCTTTTATGAAACCACAGCTACAACCGCCACCTTCAAACTGTTCATTTTAATCTCAGCCATGATGGCTGTGTCAACACCCCTGTCTCACCTACAGTCTATTTACAGTATGTGAAAATAACACAGGATATCCACCGGAAGCAGGTAATTGTTGAACTCATTCACACTTTCAAATTGAAGTCAGTTTATGAGATATTTAAGACAGTTGCGTGTAATTTATAAATGATTTGTAGGTACATTTTCAGATGGAATTATTTCATAAATGAGGCCTCTGTTTCTGTGGTTGATTGTTGCTCAGTTAGATCTAGTTAGACTCATTCTCTGTAAAGTCCTTTGATGAAGGGCTGTATAAATAAACAAACTTAAAACTGATGCTGTATAATGCATTTCAAATAATTTGGATATAAAAGTTAAAACAATCATGAAATCAGATAGTTAATCATGATTAACTGTCAACGGAGCCGCTCCATGATGAAAATCAGCATGAAATCACAGACTTCAGTCTTGCTTCTGTGGTTTCCAGCTGTGGGAGAGTTATTCATGTACACAAGAACTAATGGTGCTGTCCTAGTTAAGAAGAATCACATATGAGCACTGTTGCCCTTTAACTGGCACATCTGTGCAATCACATATTTGTTGTGTGTTCTCTGGAGTGCTGCTCCTTTTACTTATTCCTACAGCCTTACTGTACGCAGCTTTCATCATTACAGCTATATGACCTCCCATCGTTTCTGCCAACAGCCAACAAACTGAACGCTGCTGTCTTAATGATCTCTTTGAGCCCTGAGCGAGACACAGCAGCCAGGACTGTGTCTGTCAGTCTCTCAAGGTAACTCTATCTCTGGCAGGATTGTGAGGACAAAAGTGCTTAGGAATAACATTTTCACCAGATGCCTCAAACATACAAGATCTTAATTTTATATTTAGTGTTAATAAAGCTTATCAATCCGGGGGGAGTTGCAGATGAAAGGTTACACCGATCCACACACACACACACCTAGCACTACCACACGTGTACATTTGGCCCCTAAGCAGCTCCACAGAAACAGTTTAGAAGTATATACACTCACCAAGCACTTTATTAGGATAAAGTGCTCAATACTAATACTGGGTAGGTATCAGCTAGCAAAATTACATCCGCCTCAAGGTTTGACGTGTTGCTTTCTGAGATGCTTTTCTGCTCACCACAGTTGTAAAGAGGTTATCTGAGTTACTGTCGCCTTTCTGTCAGCTCCAACCAGTCTGGCCATTCTCCTCTGACCTCTCATCAACAAGGCGTTTCCGTCCGCAGAACTGCCGCTCACTGGATGTTTTTTTGTTTTTCGCACCATTCTGTGTAAACTCTAAAGACTGTTGTGCCTGAAAATCCCAGGAGATCAGCAGTTTCAGAAATACTTAAAGCAGCCCGTCTGGCACCAACAACCATGCCACGGTCAAAGTCACTGAGATCACATTTTTTCCCCATTCTGATGCTTGATGTGAACATTAACTGAAGCTGCTGACCTGTATCGGCATGATCTTATGCATTGCACTGCTGCCACATGATTGGCTGAATGGATAATTGCATGAATAAGCAGATGTACAGGTGTTCCTAATAAAGTGCTCAGTGAGTGTATATACAGTTAAGCCCAAAATTATTCATACCCATGCCAAATTTTGATTTATAGTGAATTTTTATTTGATCAGTAGGTTTCATCTGGCTGGAAATGACATAAACATGTGACAAAAGACGGTAAAACATTGTGTTAGAGATGTTAATGATAAATTTGAACTATTTCTATGTTATTTTTACATTTTTATGAAAAAAGCCATGTCCAAAATTATTCATACCCCTTGAAATGTTCACAAATAATAATAATAATAACTATAAATAAAACTATAAAAAAGAACAGCTGCAGCAGTAGTTCTCTAGTCAGTTACTAGTCAATTGCAAGTCATGGCTAAAACCAAAGAGCTTAGTCAGGACCTCCGATTGCGCATTGTGGCTGCTCACAACACAGGGAAAGGCTATAAATCCATATCCAAGTGTTTTCAAGTGCCAGTGGCCACAGTGCAAAGCATAATCAAAAGAGATCAAAAATCAAAAAGGAGTTCCACACTGTGAAAAACCTCAAAGGGCATGGTAGGAAGCCGAAAGTGACCCCTGTGCTGGCAAGAATGGTAGTGCGAGAGGCCAAGAAGAATCCAAGGATCACCACCAAGGCCATCCTGATGAATCTGAGCAATTCTGGTACCAACATCTCAAGGCAGACACTCCAGCGGACACTACACAAAGCTGGTCTCCATGGACGCCAACCATGGAGGACTCCACTTCTCAAAGACAGACACACAAAACCTTGCCTAGCCTTTGCAAAAGCTCACCTGGACAAAGAAGAAAGCATTTGGTCATCAATTCTGTGGTCGGATGAGACAAAAATTGAGTTGTTTGGACACAGGGGCGTGGCTTTTGTTTGGCGAAAGAAAGGAGAAGCATTCAACCCCAACAACACCACAATTTTGGACATGGCATTTTTCATAAAAATTTGAAAAAAACAGAAATAGTTAAAAGTTTTCATTTATATCTCCAGCACAATGTCTTACCGTCTTTTGTCACATGTTTATGTCATTTCCAGCAAGAAGAAACCTATTGATCAAATAAAAATTCACCATAAATCAAAATTTGGCATGGGTATGAATAATTTTGGGCTTAACTGTATATATATATATATATATTATTAGGGATGGGACGATATACTGAAAGTCAATATCACAATACAGAAATGTGACAATGCATATTGTGAGGCAGAAAAATGAATTGTGACAATTTAGTAGTAGAAACAGTAGTAGTACTCAGATTGCTTGCCCAACACAATTTCACAAGCTCTCCATCAAAATTATATTATTTGCATTTTGTAATGACATTTTTAAATTGTTGTTTACATTCTAGCAAGCCAATGCCATCACAGGAAAGATTTGTGTCTCAGAAATAAACATAATTCTGCACAGTCATACTTTGTTGTCATTGAACTTTTAATGATTACATCGTATTGTGGTGAACCTTATGAACTTCATATCGTGTATTGAATCGCATCGCGAGATAAGCGTGTCATCCCATCCCTAAACATACATGACATATTATATGGGATTAGAGTGTTTATATGGACAGTGTTGGACAGGATGGCAGGTTGCCTGCCAACTGTTTTTAAACCGCTTATCACCTAGCGCAATCCCTGTCAATATTACCTTGGCGTGAAACACAACCAATGTTGAAGGAAATATGCAAATCTCTGGATATTTTGTCGACATTAAGGTAAATTCTTCCTGAAACTACTCATTATAGGAGCCAGTAATTACAGTAATCATGCAAGAGTGTCCCTTCTTCACATCTTTCCTCTGTCTGATTCTGTTGGACAAACACAAACAAACGGTGATAACAGCCAGATCATCACCAGAGGGAACATCAAAGCTTATCGCTAATAGGTTTGATCCCTGTCTGTGTGTCTGTGTGTCTGTCTGTCTTTCTGTCCGTCCATCCGTCCCTCTGGCTGGCTGGCTGGCTGGCTGGCAGGTTGGCTGGCTGGCCATCTGACCTGCCTGTTCTTTTTGTCCTTGCCTTGCCTTCAGGTTGCCCTCCCGGCTTCAGCGGCATGTCAAATAGATAATCAATAGTCTCCCATGGCTTTATTCCCCTGCATGCTAGATAATGGTTAGAGTTGCCAGTGTGCTGAACACACCTCATTAACCACTGGTCGCAGTGGTTTGGCTTTTCTAATGCAGCCGCAGCCCCTAGTCAACAGTATGACTAATGCACCTGACAGTCATGCCAATGACACACATATTTCAACCCTGCTGCCATTGCATGGTTGAGGATATTCTCATCACACTCCGGTCTGGGCATGAACTACTGATGACTGTCCCTCTTTTCAGGTCATTCTTTCTTTCTTTGCATCTTCTTTCTTCTCTCTTTTATGCTCACACATGCATACAAACATAAAAACACATACATGGTTTTGTGTGTGTGTGTGTGAGTGTGTGTGTGTGGAGTCGACCCGAAGGCGTGATCGGTATTTCAAAACCAGAAGCCAGCCGGGTGAAAAATAAAAACTTGGCGCAAACACCATTAATGCTGTTCTTCCTCCTCCATTTTTTATCTCATTTTCTCTTATATATAGATATAGTAGCATACACATACATGTGCACACACACACACACAGAATTTCCTAAAAAAAAAAAAAAAAAAGCCAGTCTAAAACACATACACACACACACACACACCATCTGTACATCGACATAAACAGAGTCACACGTACAACTAAGGCGCTATATTCATTGGAACTGGAGGGGCACGTGTAAAAACATGAAGGTGGGAGGCCAAGGAGAGAAAGAGAAAGGAAATAGGAGAGAGACAGAGAGAGCAAAATGGAGGGAGGAGAGAGGAAAGAGATGGGAGAGAGAGAGAGAGAAAGAGAGAGAGAGAGTGTGAATCTTTAAGAAGGATAGAGAAGCTCAGAGATAATCCAGAGACTGTTGTCAGCAGTTCTGCCTCAGTGCGTGTGTGTGTGCGTGAATGAGAGAGAGAGAGGGAGAGTGAGTGAGAGAGAGAGAGAGAGGGAGAGAGAGAGAGAGAGCGAGCACCTGCATGTGGTCTTTTTTTTTTACCATTTCATGTTTTATATGTATGAGAAACGTGCTTCTGCCATACAAGTGGCAAAGTGTTAATAGTGTGTGTTCTTGTTATTGTCCCTGTGGTGTTTCTATTGTGGGCCGTCAGCTGGAGAGAGGAGCATCCCGTCACGTGTGTCACTGGACTGTTGTGTGCTTTACTGCAGGGCTGAAAGGCTGATTTCCTATCAACAATACATTACATTTATGCATCAGGGAGGATGCGGAGGTTTGGTTGTAGTCTTGACTGTTGTTTGTATCGTTCAGAATCTGAATCACAAAACATATATTTATTCACCAATCCCATAAAAGTTTCCTTGAATTTTCTGTTACACATTGCATTAATTGTTCACACAACTAAGGCAAATAGTACAAGGACAGGCAGGATCTTACAAACAGTGCAGGGCAATGCAATACAAACAATACAAGCGACATCTATGCATTCAATTACAAGTCAGAGTTAGCAGAACGATAGCGGTATTTGTATCTAAATGAATGTTTCAGTGGGTAAAGACAACGTGATTCCTTGGAAAATAGGATAAGTTAGCTTTAAGCCTTATATCTGCTCTCTGTCTTGTAGCACAAATGTCCCCCCCCCCCCTCTCTCTCTCTCTCTCTCCCTCCCTCTCTCTCTCCTCCTCTCATCGCATCTCTCAAGTTCTTTTTTTCATCAACCTCATATTCCACCTCACCCTTGATTGGACAGGCTCTCTGACCGGAGGTTTTGATTGGCTCAGAGGCTTAGAGTGCGTTGTCGGGCTGTTTCTGTGTGATATGGAGACAAGACTGTACTGTCTCTATTTCAGACACACGACGAGATGCACAGAGGCGCACACACACATGTTTAAGCGCTTATGCATGCACACACACACGCACGCACACAGGCAGGCAGGCACGCACACACACACACACACACACACATACACACACACACACACACACACACTTTCACCCTCCTTTCCCCTTCTCTTCATCCAAACACTTCAACATAATGTCAGTCAAAGACATTCAATCTAAATAATGAAATCAGAAGCATACCTACACTTTATTCCCCAAACATATTTTGTGATGCAGAAAATGGAGGCCGTTTGCATCAGGTCCATCATGTCATCATGTTAGCCATCTTGCTGTTCCTTCCATTACATTTTCTACAAGCGATAAAATGTTACATCGCTGCTATCCCTCAGTACAATATTTAGTTACTCAGATTATTTCACAATAATTTTATGATGATTCTTTTGGTGGAATTGCAGTATCGGCCAGAATAGACACACAACAAACCAAAAGCAAAAGCACATGGAGGCATGAAGTTTTCCGTTAAAGGACTGATGATCAGTATTGGCCCAAAAAAATCCCTATTGAAGCATCCTCTCTCTTTGCTCCTTGTATCATCGTCAATTATTTAGCAGTCTCTCCACTCATGTCGAGCGTGCAGATGTCACTACAGGACTGTAGTTGTCACAGCTTTGTACTGGGACACCTGGTTTTCTCTTAAAATAGCTCAGTGGTCATTGTTGGAAATAGCTCGTAATTCACTGTTATTAATCGGTAGTGGAGAGGAACATGCGCTATTATGTGAAAAACAGTTAGTGCTGGCTCATTACTGTAATAAGGCTCCTAGGCTTTGCAAAAGCTGAGTTCGTCACTTAATAAAAGCTATCTAACCAGCAAAAAACGGCTGGAGACTGTACAGAAACAAAGCAAACAAAATTTAACTCTGTAGGACCGTACACTCACATCCAGATCCATAATCAAAATTTCACCTTGATGTGTCGATGCGTGTGCCTGAATTGAGCTGAATCATCATGACTTACTGATTTTAGACGAGCAGAAAATATACAGTACACCACCAACTGGGAAATATTAAATATGAAAAAAAAATATATCATAAATAATTTGCAGCCTCAGGTAGTTATTCTATTGGATTTTATTCTTCTTCTTATCATCTCTCATTCCAGTCCTGTGAGGTTCAGCAGAGCCTGTTCCGCTCTGCTTTAGATCAGATATCCCACTAAGCAGTGAACCACAGAGCTGCTCTGTTACTGTACATCACATTAACTTATATAATCCTCTGCTCTCTGATCCTTTACATTAAACACTGCCGACAGTCACCGCACAGAGCGAGTGCACAGATTATTTTAGGATAGGTGGATAGATGAAGAGATGGCAGAGGGAGGAAGGCAAGAGAGAGAGAGAGAGAGCTGGGAAGAGATGAAGGGAGTGATTGAAGGAGTGATGGAAGAGGGGAAAAAGCACAGATGGGACCGGGATAAGGAAGGAGAGGAGCATTGTGATGTGGAGTTTATGACAGACGAGGCAGAGCCAGAGAGAGGGAAGAGTGGGAGAAAGAGGTGGGGAGAAGGGGAGGGAAAGAGAGCAAGGCTGCGTCAGGAAAAGATGAATATTTCATCAAACCTGTGAGGACCCGCTGATAACCTGGAACAGTCAGAGAGAGAGAGAGAGAGGCAA
This sequence comes from Centroberyx affinis, assembly GCF_046629955.1. NCBI lineage: Eukaryota > Metazoa > Chordata > Actinopteri > Beryciformes > Berycidae > Centroberyx > Centroberyx affinis. The sequence continues at coordinate 8,559 of NW_027283330.1, read as the reverse complement.
CGGAGGGAGAGTGAGGGCGAGAGAGAAAGAGAGAGAGGGAGAGAGAGAGAGGGAGAGCTATCTTCATCCATGCACTTTTCCTCTGTCACTCTTTTGTACCGTATCCTCTATCCATATCTTGTTTTCTACTGCTCTGACTTTCCTCCTGCTCATGCAATCTACATCACTTGCTATTTTCTCCTTCCCTCAGCTCCTCGCTCTCTCTTTCTCTCCCATTACCTCTGCCAGCTCCTCCCCTCTTTTCTCTCCTCGTTCTCTATTAACAATGGTTGCCTCTCCTCGCTTCTCCTCGGTCATGCAGGTTTATTTTGGTCCGGTCCTGTACCTGTTAGTTAGCACAGTGTGTGGTGGTAGTCACCGTTTGTCCACACACACGCACACGCACACGCACGCGCGCACACACACAGACACACACACAGACACACACACAGACACACACACACACACACACACACACACACACACACACACACACACGCACACGCACACACACTCCTTTCATTGGCCTAAATTTTCTTCCTCTTCATCTCCTTTCTCTTTTGATCACTTTTTCTCCTGGTTGGTCAATTTCATTTCAGCCAACTGTCTGCCTTCTTCCAAGTATTGTTTTTGTTTTTCCTCTCTCTCTCTATCTCTCTCTCTTTTTTTCTCTCTCTCCCTCCTCCTCACTCCATACGTCTCCCTCCCTCGGCCGTTCCCTAGGTCTATTTTCAGCAGAGGAAGCGTACGTTGGCGTGAGCCTCTGCGGTGGGGTGCATCGGTGCTGGGGTGCTAGGACTCACCCTGTGAGGTCGTGCGGAGGTTACTGCCACTGTGGAACTATAATTACCCCAGCTGTCAGTCACACAGCAGAGTGTCCACACACACACACACACACACACATACAGACTCCTGTGATATCAGTAGGATTGTAATTATACGTCTGGAGGTCTGCTATACTGTGGGTAGGAATGTCGCTACTGCTCCTGCTCAGCATCCCGCTGTGTGGTGGCTTTCCACTTAAGGTGTCAATGATAGCAGAATAATTAATGATTAAAAAGAGAGTTATCTGGTGCACAACATGTAAGTGTGTGTGTGTGTGTGTGTATGTTTGTGTGTGTGTCACTGTAATTTGATATTTGTATTACCATCCCGGCGTCACTGTGGGCTATTTTGTGTGCGCTGACTCGTGTGTGTACGCGTGTGTGTGTGTGTGTGTGATTTCTTACAGGTTACAAAAGGTCATTTTTTTATACTCTCTTTCTGCACATGATTGTGTTGCTTGAGGAAACCTTAAGGCATCGGAAAAGGACTGAGGTAATGAGGGGATCTATCTAAAGTTGATATTTTGGGAGTAACTTTTCCTGCGAGGCCGTACAAGGATAGTGGTAGGCGTACTACAGTATAATACAAAATATCTGTAGGCCAGGGATTTAGTATTAACATAATGGTGTGCAGGATTTTACACAGAGAGACATCTTTGGGGTATGGCAGTGGTAAATAGAGAGATACGCAATGAAAGCCAAAATGCTACACACACATCACTAAACACATTACGGAGAAACCCTGTCAGTCATCAGAAACATGTGTGGCATTCTATTATACTAACTGTTAAATCGTTAAAATGTCATTTTCCACATTTTTGGCAGAAATAGCAGGGAAAAACACAATTTCGGTCGTTCAGTTGTTTGTTTCAGCAAAACAAGCCAATAACCGACCAATTATTTTTTTTCAACCGATGACAGTCTCCAGCTGTGACAACTGTCTCAAATTTTTGTTTACATTTCCCAAAGTGATGCATGTACTTTCACTGTGTAATAGAATGTGCTTAAAATATCGTCGGCATATGCTTGAGTTTGCCTCATGTGCCAAATGGATTTTATTATCTGTTTGCTGCCGTGCCCCAGTCCCAGCTTATTCAATCACAATGCAGTAATTGAGGAAGAAAGTCCAATTCGTTTTAAATCACGTTTTGACCTCGTAAACTTTGAAGGATGCCAATTATTTTGAATAATGGGTGATGGGTAGTGAGTGCAGTGCAGCGGCAGTGGCATGAAAATGTTGTGGGTTCACCTAATGCTGCTAACGTGGTGCTGCTCAGACGCTGTGCTGTGAATTCAGTGTGTGTGTTAAATATTTCAGCTGATGTCCTCCCAGGCTTTTGCTGTACCGATAGTGCTGCAGGAGAGAGAGAGAGAGGGAGAGAGACACACACACACAGAGAGACAGAGATATTATTGATGGCTATAATGGCTGTAAAACAGAAAGGAAGGAAGATCGTCAGACTTTTACTATATTTTTTGTTGAATCTTTATTTGTTTTTAAATCACAGGAATGTAAGTGAAAGTTTGAGCTGGAAAGACAAAGCTGGTGGGATAGAGGTGGAAGGACGGAGGGATGGAAAAACATCCAGAGTCCCAGAGTGCTGTGTGTTTTGGTTCCCAGGTGACGCCTTCACAGCTGGGATGGAAAAACAAAATAAAGGAACACCAACAGGGAACATTTCATGTGGGTTAGAAAGAGACCACCTCTCTCTCTCCTCCTATTTCTATTTCTATCTCTACCTCCCTGGGTCTAGTGCTTCTTTACCTGATCTCTTTCCTTATTTTTCTGTGTTTCTGTCCTCCTCTTATTCTCTCTTTTGTGTCATCTTGTCCTTTCTTACTGTGTTTACTCTCCGTCTCTCTCTCTGTCATTGAATTAGCCCCCAGAATTACATGTATGGCTGTTCAACTAGGGGATCAAAATCCAATAAAGACAAGCACAAATCTAATCTATGAAGAGAGAGCCCTTCCCATCTTTCCCTCTCTCTTTCCTTCCTCTGTCTTAATTATTCAAACCTTGCTCGTCCTCTGTCGTATCCAAATTGAGAGTATTAGTGCAACAACGTGGATTCAGTCGCAAACACCAGCGCACAAAGCAAGGAGAGGCTGCAGATGTTTGCTCAGCTATTATTTCCAACTCTCTCCACGTTTTAATATGCTCACTACTCTGTTTTGATGTGTACAATAAAGCCACCAGAGGAAAACCACGGGAGGTCTGTGCAACATTGGGAGTGGCGCAGTAGGGAAGGCAGCTTAGGAGCTTATGGACAGCCAACACTGCTGTTTTAGACAAAACAACGTGGAGCTGCACATATTGTACATCCAGCTTGTTGCCAAGCATGGCAAATCATGCAGCGCTGCATTCTCATACCAGGAGGAAGGGTTTATGAGTGACATCGATTGAATAAAAGAAATAAAGAGAGAAATAGGACAGGAAAAAGTTGACAGTGTCAAAACTTAACAGATAGATTTTCAAAAGAAAACTAGTAGAACAAGTATCTGTCTGTCTGACTGTCTGACTGGCTGTCTGTCTCTTCATGAGCGCATTGTGCCCTATTTGCATGTACGTTTTGGGGAATTATTTTCTAAAGTTTGTGAAATACGATGTGCAATGAGACTGGAGACAACAGTCAAAGACAAAGGCACATCAGTCCACATCCTGTAGCGCTGATGACTTTTGAAAATTGTGTTGAAAGTCTCACTCATTGAACTGCTGTGTCTTTAGATGCATCGACATATCCCTGTTTGGATGGATGCTGCAAAGCGCGGGGCTCGGAGGTGTGTAAAGTGCAGAGCACAAAGTGCAGAAAAGCGTAAATAGGTCAGAGGTGCTGAATGTTGCACCTCAGAGAATGCCTCTTCCCATTTCCACCCATTTTCTGCTTTACATTCTTTTGAAAACCTACCTGTTTGTGTTTACTTTGTTATTCCAGTCATTTTTTGTATCTCCTTCTGCTTTTTTCTCACCTCCCTCCCCTCTCTCTCCTGTCCCCGTTTTGCATCCCCTGTCCTCTAATCACACTGTTTTGAGGAGTAGAGTGAGGAGAGAACGTCTTCAGGAGATTTGAGAAGCCCATAAAGTAAAGCGGCTCCCTTCCAAAGGCAGCTTAGAGGCTCAGGGGAGGATGGCAGTCGCCGTCTTCTTCCAGAACATGTACCTCAAAGCAGTGACATGGTGTCAAGGCGAGAGAGAGAGGAGTACAGAGGAAAAGAGGAGAAAGGAAAAAAAGGGAACGGAGGGAGGGAGAGAGTGGGAAAAAGAGAAACAGAATGAGACAGAGAGCGACAGAGACAGAGAGAGAGAACTTGGTCAACTTGTCATCCATTATAGATTAGCCATTATCCATTCAGGCCTATCCTTCCCTGCGCTGTACTGTTCTCTCTCTTTCGTCTTTTCTCTCTCTCTCTTTTACTCAGTCTTCCTTTCTGTCTGTCTCTATCTCCAGGCAGAAAAGCCCATTGTGCGGTATTTTAGGATCTCCATGAGGGCTGCTGTGCCTCGTACAGTAGAGTGTAGCGCTGCACACCTCCCGTAACACACATAAGATACATAAGAAAATGTTCTCAATGAGGCATTACGCATACTCGCACATCAGCTGACCTGGAGACGGTTGTAGAAAACTTGTAATTGAGTAGTAAGAAAAACTTCACTGCTCATGGACTGACCTAATGCGGACTTCAAGCTAAAAGTTATATTGCATATTTCATGGTGGTATTTTGACCAAAAGGATATCGTACTTTTTTACCAGTCAGCTTCACTTTCATCCACTAACCAACACATTTATTTTTTCAGCCTTTATTATTTGCTGAGCATTGTTGAGAAATAAATGGAAATGTACTTATATTAAGTAACATTCCTATATGTTCACTTAATATGTAACCTTTGACCCATATTTACACCTTAAAGGTGCCATATTGTGGAAAACGGGATTTCCCTTGCCTCTTTGACTATAAAGGAGTTGGATGTGCTATCTAAACGTTGTGAAAGCATCAAAACACACGCTCGGCAACTAAATCCACACAATCCATATTAGAAAACCGAGCCGCTAAACGAGCCGAATGGAACTTTGTGGCGTCACAAAGGTTCGCTCATTATAATTTTTGTAAGAAATAATAGTTTAACAAAATGTTTTTTTCACGGTTGCCATTGTCTATTTACCGGAGAGTTTTCTCTGTTGCTGCCGGGCTGTGGTGTTTCACGTTTCACTCTTGAAACGGTTAGCCAATCAGAACAGAGGGGTCGTTAATATTAATGAGCCTTAAAGACACAGCAACAAAAACAGCCTGTTCTTGGCAACGCTCAGAGAGATGCTGGAAAATGAACGTGTAAAAATGGATTGAGAGTATTTTTGGTACATGACGCAAACAGCTTTGAATGGACCTCAAGACATAAAATAAAACACTGGAATAGTGAATACTGACTCTGCTTCAGCATTATAAGATTAAACTCTGAAGTAACATCCTGTGTGTTTCAAGGACACTGAACAAGTGTCCTTGAGACTAGGGCTGAACGATTTTGAAAACATATCTAATTGCGATTATTTTGACTGATATTGCAATTGTGATATGATTTGCGATATTAGAGGGAATGATAATTTTTACATCATTATTCTCATTTTCATTGAAAAATGTGTTAAAATGATTATGATGTGATTTTTGCAGGGATCTGTACCAAACAAAGATGTTTTCTTAAGTCTGTAGAATATGATGTGTAGGTCAGGACATCTCTGCAGCACGACAATATTTAATTTAAAATGGTATTTTGACACACATTTTGCCTTAAACAAATATTGCGCCTGCGATTTGAAAATTGCAGTAGGCCATATTGCGATTATGATACAATTTTGATTACTTGTTCAGCCCTACTTGAGACAATAATAACTTGTCTTCTAGAAGAAGGTGCACTTCTTATTACACATCTCCTTAAAGTGCTAGGACTATAATTATCATTGGTTGTTCAGTCTTGTTCATCACCTTGTATTTTTTGACCAATAGCTTTATGATATTCTATCTGTATTAACATGATCATGAATATTCAACACTATAAAACTCAGTGCAATCATCCAGATTTTGAGTTCCTTGGCTCCCAACCTGAACCTGTCAAACTGCCACTCTCTCGTCCTGAGTTCTCTTCCACAGCATGTATGATCTTTTTCAGCAACATCCGCCTACACACTCATTCATTTAAACAAATACATCATTCAGCAATACACAGTCTTCTACTGTTTGCCACTGAGCAGCTCCACTGGAGAAGTTGGTGGTTAAACACCTTGCTCAAAGGGACCTCAAGGATAGTTGTTGAGGGAGGAGAGAGTGTTTGAGATCCAGTCCGGTGATCTTCCAGTAACAAGCTCACTTCTCCCACCTTAAGGCTACCGCTGTTCTCTTTGACTCCCTGATTCTGCTTCTCCTCTCTCCCTCCTTCACTACATGTCAACAACCTCCTGTTCACGCACATTTAGTGTCCTTATCTGAATCTCATTATGTCCTACTGCCTTCCATTCTGTTAATATGCATGCATACACACACACACGCACGCATATGCATAGAGACTACTTAACAGACAAGAATAAATTAATCAACGCGCACACACACACACGCACACACACTCGGGATTCCCGCCATTAACCTAGCGAACCAGTACCTACAACGCCCGCCTAATGTAATTTACATACACTTACAAAGGAGACACAGGCATTAGACACATGTAGCGTAGGTGTATTGTTGGCATAATGTTTTCCATTCAGGTGTAGTGTGTGTTGCATTAACATAGCGTTAGCTCAGTGTGTAAAGGATGCCTGCGCCTCACCCACGCTACACTAGAGTTATATTGTACATGTTTATAGGTTTACACATTAAAGGGTGATGCCACATTGATAGTTATCTGTTTCATAAAATATCTAAACATGTGTAACCGCCTACGTTAAAAATAATCAAACTTGCTGGCAGAAACTGCCATTTGATCAACCCAACATTTTCCACTAAAAACGCAGTAAAAACACCTAAACATATTTAATTTAAAATGATTGCATTTATGTTTCATCTTTAACATATAACCCAGGATAAATTGAATAATAATTTTAATAATAATTTAATCTGGCTTTTAATTAAGGTTAGTCAATGTACATATGATTTTATGTTCATATTCCTCATTTTTCTAACTCTCTTTTAGTCTTAATAGCTGTTTTGTCCTGTTTTATTCTTTTATTTTGCAGCAACTATTTCATGCGTGTTATGGATTTAGCCATTTTATTTCATTTCCTATTTTTATTTATTATTATGTGAAGCACTTTGGGCTACAATTCTGTATAAAAGCTATACAAATATATTTTATTAGTATTTTTATCACTATTATTAAAGTCAAGTGCCACAAAACCACTTTGTAGGGCAAGTGCAACACCGCCCTGTCAAACAGACTAGCAGAGTCCAACAATAGACATATTAAAAAATAGAAGATAATATAGAAGATGACAAATGCAATAATAAAAGAAAAAATTAAATACAAATAAAACACTTATTTCATGTGTAAGCACAATGCATCCCACCATGACCTTCCTCTAATGAACGCGTGTCAGCTGCAGCATGGATGCTGTAGGTAGGAGTTGTTCCAGGTACTGGGTCAACAGGATTACGGTGTGATTGCCGCACCATACGGCACAAACATATGCACCAGTGTTCCTCAGATCCAGTCCTCGGGGTCCGGAGCTGTTGGTTTTCTATTCTGCCAGGTACTTTTCATTCTAGCTGTCTAATCAGGGACTGATTTAGACCTGGGAGGACGAATGCAATTAACTACCTGGCAGAATGGAAAACCAGCAGCACTTTGGACCCCGAGGACTGGATTTGTGGACCACTGATACACACACACACACATGCATATGAACGTGCATGCACACACACAGATAAATACATGCACACACACGCTAAGCATGCCGTGCACGCAAGCACGCACTCACCTACTCAGGCACATGCATGCAAGCAGGCGCGCACACCTTCCCCCACGCATGCACACAACATTTCCCACTTCTCCCTTCTCATCTGCTTGTCTCCGCTGAAGTTGTTACATAACGGCCGCATGACTAGATGCCACTAAAACTCAACAAACACCAAGTTTAACCTCAAGAGACCGAAGTAGAAACAGGAGAAAACACTCCTCTCTCTTCTCCCAAACTCCTGTCAGACGCTGTCATTTCAGAGAACACGTTGCCGCTGAGTTGGTTTTGCATTTGGAGTTATGAGGATGTCGTCCAACTTCTTTTTTACAGAAGCAAAGGTATACTCTATGGCAGTTTAGAGTTACATTTTCAGGTTTGTTTTTTGTCTTTTTCGGTTCCCCCGCAGCAATTTAGATGATGTTACTTTGACTGCATGTTTATGTTTTGTTTTGGTGTATGCATCATTGTCAGTCTTTTCTGTCTGGGTGTGTTTCCTAGTGCAAATTTGTGTTTGTGCATGTGTGTATGTATATGTTTATGTGTGTGTGCTCGTGTGTGTGTGTGTGTGTGTGTGTGTGTGTGTGTGTGTGTGTGTGTGTGTGTGTGTGCGCGGTTTGTTTCACCCTCCCAGTTGAGAAGTATTGCTGTTAATTACTGAGTTCTAGAATGTCAGATGTGTTGCTAGGGCGATCCTGGGGCCTTATGGGATGTAAATACCAGCTGAACGCAGCGGGAAATTTGTGTATTTGTGTATGTGTCTGAGGGTATGTGTGTATGGCTGTGTGTGTGTGTGTGTGTGTGTGTGTGTGTGTGCATGTATG
>NW_027283329.1:0-42287 GCF_046629955.1 Centroberyx affinis | reverse complement strand
GCCATGTGAGTGAACAAGGACCTGATTATATTGTCAATGCTGTATAGTAACCTCATCATACTATCAATAATAAATCATCATATATAATGATGAACCTTAAACCTGCAATAAGCGATATCAAACCCTATAACCAATCCTGAATCTAATGTGTGCTATGTGGAGATTTCATTGAGACATAATGACCTCTTTTCACCTCTTTTCTAAAGCTTTTCATTTTTTTTAAAACAAGCTTGGCTCCTCCCATTGCTGAAAAAAAGTCTCTAATGGCAGAATCGATTGTAAACTTGTTAAACTAGTAAACTTGCTACCTGCCTCTTCACTTGTCATTGTGGGGACATGTAACCCTGAGCCGGAGGAAAATCTGGCAAAGTGAGTCTGGTAACTGGTGACACTTCTAGGTTTGTCCTTAGTAGGCCTCTGTAGTGCAGTGGTTTTACTGTGCTTTACAAAAGTGTTGCAGTTTCTGTCACTCTCTAGTGGTCACAAAATTTTGCTTATTGCAGCTTTAAATTCATTCAACATTTCTAAAATGCACAGAATCCAGTCAGTAAAAGTGTCAACCATGTACTTCACTTACCTGCTATCTTTTAAGGGGCACCATAATGTGTTGCATTTACAGCTGTCTAAAGCCACTAGGCAAATTTTTTGTGTTAAAATACACCTTCTTATCTTATCGGCCTAAATAACACTGGGGCACCAACAGAGAAAAGCGTCCCATCCTCCTAAGTGAGGCTCTGTAGATTTTCTGTATTTGTTGAGATGAAATTCTCTCAGGTACGGACACTCGCAGGAAGTGACAACTCGAAACTTTAGAACAAAATAAAAACTTGTTTCCTAAACAACAATGAGCAGCGCTCTGTCCAGAGAAAGCTGGACTCCCCAACATTAGATCTTTTTCCTCTCTTGTCCCTTTGGTATCCTTTGGTAAACATGATCATGCTGTGTGCAGCTTACTGACATCACGTTACATGATTTCTGGGTATTGAAGTTCAAAGTTCAAAGTTTTAAAACACTTACATCTCGCTGCCATTTGGAGCCGCCAACATATGAATTTGCCTTGTGGAGAATGTCAGCATATTAATGATTCTTACAAATGCACTTCTTTCCTTACCTGCGTAGGCGGTCCTCCAGTATACAATGGAACTAGTGCTGGGATTTTTTATTCCCTACGGGGTGATTGTAGGCAGCTACATCTGCATCCTGCGGCGGATCAGACAGACCAAGTTCCGCCGTCGGATCCGCAGCGAGAAGCTCATCCTGGCCATCGTGGTGACCTTCTGTGTCTTCTGGTTGCCCTACCATGTCATCAACATCGTGCAAGTATGTGGCATGTCATATCTTCTGTTTTCACAAATAACACATTGACCAGAACATTACGGAAACAAAAACTTTGTAATCTATAGTATTTAAAATATTTGCTGCTTTAATGTTGTTTGCAAGTTCGTGTGAAGAGATGCTGACCATTACATTCTTCATTATTATTAAATCTACAATTCTATACTGTCCACAGGTTACAGCGGCTTCGTATCCACAGGGTTCAGCTGTGAGAGCAAAGTAAGTTAAGTGATAAGACAAAAAGTTGCAAATACTTTCATGTCAAATATCAAAATAGCAATAAAACTCAATCAAATTCACTAGCATGTTATCAGCATTATCCCTCTTCAAATGGGATACATTTGGAAGAAAAAGCTCATTATTATTCACCTGTTGTAGACTCAAATGGCAACAGCCTGTTAAAGCATTTCCACACTCAAAAGTTGCAGACTACTCTTTTTGCCACGTCTGTCATCCCTTTGAGTGCAGAAACCCTTTAAGGTTTATTCTAATAAACAAAAACAAAAAAAAACGAAGAGTTTCTTATTTTTACCCCTTTTCTCTCCTACAATGCTCGGATAAATCCTCCATCCACCAGGCTGGATTACATATGGAAGACGTACCGCGCTATCACCTCTTCCCTGGCTTTCATCAGCAGCAGCGCCAACCCCGTGCTCTACGTGTTTGCAGGGAAGTCCTACATCCGTCGAGAGGGGCTGGCGTTTATGGCCCGCTTGTTCGAGGGCACAGCGCTGGACTCCGGGACAAGGAAGAGCCGACAGAACAGCCAGAACAGCCGGGACAAAGACAAAGACGCAGACGGAGTCATGCTGAGGGACCGAGACCCAGACTCTGTCACCAACACTAGCTCTAATTTGAAAGCTGTGAAGAACGGTAAATAAAGCCCACCGGAGGCTGCAGGCTTGGCGCGGTCGTGGTCGTTCTGGAGGGGAAAACACAGGCCATGTGCTTTGACTCCCTCTTCCCTCCAGTGACATCGCACTTTGAACATTTTAAAGGTCCCATATTTTTCCCTTGCCTCTTTGATTATAAAGGAGTTGGATGTGCTATCTAAACATCGTGAAAGTATCAAAACGCACGGTCGGCAACTAAATCCACACAATCCATATTAGAAAACTGAGCCTCTAAACGAGCTGTTTGGACTTCTGTAACTTTGTGGTGTCACAAAGATTCGCTCATTATCATTTTTGTAAGAAATATTAGGCTAACAAAGTGTTTTTTTCAAAGCAGTTGAGCTGTTGCCATTGTTTAGTTTTCTCTATCTGTAGCTGACGGGCTGCGGTGTCTCACGTTTCACTCTTGAAACAGTTAGCCAATCAGAACAGAGGGGTCATAGTTTTATGCTCATATTAATGAGCCTTAAAGAAACAGCAACAAAAACAGCCATTTCTTGTTAAGGCTCAGAGAGATGCTGGAAAATGTGAACGTGTAAAAATGGATTGAGAGTGTTTTTGGTACATGACACCACACACACAGCTTTGAATGGACTTCAAAAAATAAAATAAAACACTGGAAAGTGGACAATATGGGACCTTTATATAAGCATCGCAGGCACAATTATTGTTTTTTACAAGGCAAAGTGGGCGGATCCACTGATTCCAGCCAATTGAAAAAGCCCTGCCCTGATTCAACCTGCTGCACAAATGAACTTTCTTCTGACTGAGATTGTAACAAGTGGAGGCAACTGTAAATCTGTTTCTGACAAGTGGGGTCGTCACTGGGAACGCTGATCCTGGAAGAACTCACCGCCCGAAGCATCCCGAAGTGTTTGAACGCAGGCTTTTACTAAGCAACACGTGGCACAGCGTCATTAAAACACATTCAACTTCAGCAAATAGCGTGTTGGATCAGATGATATATGATCCTATGAACTATCTCATAAGGGAGCAGCTGTTGAGTATTATCCAGGACTGTACTAGCCAAAGCTTAGCTCATGTTTACTGTACATGTTTACTGCTGTCTGCCGAGTATTTTCTTGCTACATTTGTCCACACATTTTTTTTTTGCAATTTTTGTCCACGTTTCTACTTGCCAAAGCATGCAAATTAACATGAACTGAAACAGTGAATATTATTATTATACCTCACTAATGAGCACAAGTGAGTTATTATGAAATGTATCATATTTGAACAAAGGATCAACAGACAGACTTTATTTTCTTACATTGGTTTCTGAATTTGGTGTCTATATGAAAGCTCACCTTGGATTATGGCACAGTAGCGATAATCCAGTGATGATAGTAACATCATATCCTGTGTATTGATGAATGTAACAAAGATTCAACAGAGGCTCTCTTTTGTGTATGTTTTATACCAACAGACTCTCTCTTTTGTACATGTTTTATGGTCTTTTACAAGAAGACACTAAACAAAAATGTTAATATTTTAAAACCACCCACCTCAAAAAAAGAGTTTGTTGATTGTCTTGAAATATTATTTAATTTTAATCATTTTTAAATAACTGTATGGTATAAAACATTTTTAGGGCAAAAAAATTATGGAAATTTAGAAAAAATAACAAACCAGGAAAAGTACAAAATGAAGTAAAGCATGCACTGAAGACGTGACTCATCAGATTTCAAGTTGATTGTGCAATCCGGCACTCTGTTCCTGTAAGGGTAACACGGACCCGTCATGTTGCAAGAGGAAGATCATAATGCTGTAATTCTGCCAAAAAGCCTGGTGCAAGGGAACAGACGTTGCACACAAAGCAGCTATGATTTAATGTTCAAGCAGCAGCAAGATCCTGCCAGTTCACCTGGAAACATCGCCCCCTCACTCTCACCCTCAGGGCAGGGTCTTGTGCCGCTCCTTCTTCTTCTTGTTCCTTTACAAATTATGCCGTCACTCCTTTTACAACATTTTCTGACATTTCTGCCCCTCTATGATGCCAAACTGCCATGACACTAAAAGGCAGCGAGAAGCAGTGTTAGTTCAATGGCAAGCAGAGCTTGTCACTGAAATATGTATGTTTGTTATAATGCACACAGAAAAATAAAGGTGCTGAAAAGAGCTCGGAGTGATGCCATTGAAGAACCATTTCTGGTTCCACAAAGAACCTTTCAGACCAATGTTGTTTAAAGAGCCATTTCTGCATTAGACAGCTGCATAGTGTTTTTGTTTATCTGTCCTTGAATAGCCTCATTTGCAATTGCACAATATATAGTATGGAGGGGCTTATTTTCCACATTTATGCCATCACCCACCATCCAATAACTAAGAATTAAGAACCTTTTAATATCCCAAAGAACCATATAAAGGTTGTTTGTGGAACCAGAGAACCATGGTTCTTCTGTGGCATCACTCCAAAGAACCATTTCCGGTTCCAGTTCACACCTTTATTTTTATGTGTGTACTCTACATTATAAAACAGTATCAGCTAATTGGACTAATTGGATCTAATTGCTAACCAAAAAACCCAACCTGTGTGTCTAGCCACAAGTTTGGAAGAGTGTTAATGGGACACAATAAAGCACAATAACTGAAAAATTAACATTATCTACAAGTGGGGTTTTACATTTATAATGTTGTCCATTTGGGATGATTGCATTCACAAACGCTATTCCATAAAGGACAGCAGCTTCCAAGTTACCATTTTCCCGTAAGCCCAGGTTAGATGGGAAGGACAATTGCTAGAGCTGGACTTGAAGGTGACATGGATGCCGATATCACCTAGTTAAATAAAGTGCAACAAAGTGGTTTGAAACATATGCGAATAGAAACCATGGTTATGTTGCAATGACATAGAGAAGCTCAAACTGGCTTCCCATCTGTGTCTCTGTGGTCACTGGGTTTCCCCTCACATGACACAATAGATATATATATATATATTTTTCATTCTGTTTCATTCCCTTTCTTCATTTCATTCTCTTCGTCAGAGCAAGAAGGGAAGCACAGGGACTGAAACACAAGGAGTTTTTAACAGACAGGGGGAAAAAAGCGAAGTTGTATAATAGATGGAAATATAGGTACACTTGTGGAGTGGATTTACTGTTGGCCGTTTATAAGGGAGATCAGCAGCTGAAGGTCAGTATGTGATTTTGAGATAATCAAAATAATGATAATGATAATTATAATAATAATAATAATTCAGCTGTTAAAACAGTTGGAATGTATCTTCTAAATTCCAGTCTTCTAAATTACAGATGGTCAGTTATGCTTTTCTGACAATTTTATTCAATATCATCTGGTATAATTTTATTTTTCCACTGTAGTTCATGTAGCTTGACAAAAATGTCCAATGACCAATTCTTTTTTTTTTATCAAACGTGTACAAGAGAAGGAACGCAAATGCCAGCCCACTTTATATGGTTTTTGAAAACGTAAATTTGGTAAAATAAAAAGTTTTGGAAAAGTACTAACTTTTATATTTAGATAGATGAACTTTTCATGATCAATTGTGAAATGTGTTTAGTTTTGGAACACAAAACCAACTGCAACCTTCTGTAGAACTTATTAAATATGTCAGTGTGTTTAGAGACTAAACATATAGGAACACCTTTTACACACAGTGGCGTTTTTATTTTGTAAAGTGTTAATTTGTAATTGTTCATAATGATCCTCTATCTTTTTCACTTCTCGCTCACTACCATTAATGCCTGGAATAAAACAGAAATGGTGCAGTAGTACCACTTACTGGCCAAAGTAATACGTAGTGTTCATCTGTACATCACTACAAATTAAATTTGTGGTTTTAGATGAAGGTTTCGTTTATTTAGATCAATGATAAAAACAACAAAAAGTAGGTAAAATGTGCTTTTTGAGAATTCCTTGCTGTTGCCCGGGGAGGCCAAAGGTCATAGTATCAGGAATTCAGCGTGTGAGCATGTAGGCTATACCACAGACTAGAAAAAAAAACAATCCATGTGATGCAACTTTGCAGCATTGACACACACTGGCATCTCCCAAACCGTAACAGCCTACAACATATCCTGTTTCCTGCCAATTTCCCCTCCCAAAGGTTGTGCCAGCTCAACCGTTGTCAGATTCAACCTCAGATTCTTCAACAGCAGCCTTCCCGATGGCATCCAACCTCACCGCCTCCGCCTCCTCCTCCCCGTCTCTGCCCCTCAGCGTCTCGGCCCAGGTCGGCGTCGCCATCCTGACCCTGGCCTTTGTGCTCGGCTTCCCCGGCAACCTGTTTGTGGTGTGGTCGGTGCTGTGCCGGGTGAAGAAGCGGTCGGTGACGTGTCTGCTGGTGCTGAACCTGGCGGCGGCGGACGCTTTCGTGCTGCTCAGCGCCCCGATTTTCCTGCGCTACCTGGCTGGAGGCCGCGGCTGGGAGTTCGGCTCGGCGGCGTGCAAGCTGGTGCATTACCTGTCCAGCGTCAACATGTTCGTGTCCATCTACCTCATCTGCCTGATGAGCGTGGACAGGTGGCTGGCGGTCACGCGGCCTTTCCTGTCCCAGAGGATGAGAACAAAGCGCTCCCTGCTGGTTATCCTGCTGGGGGTCTGGATGATGGCGTTCGTCCTGTCGCTGCCCATGCCCTTCTACCGCAGGTGGGTCAAAGTGTGTGTGCGTGTGCGTGTGTATATGTGTGTGTGTGTGTGTGTGTGATGGATAAAACATATGAAGGAAAAAGTTCTCTCTCTCTGTATCTGTCTCTCTCACAAATTCAAATTCAAATCAGCTTTAGAGAGGAGAGAAACCTACAGTACAGTATATGAGATACACAGTATATATCTCTCTCTCTCTCTCTCTGCCTAACTGCAGGCTTTCATGTTTTCGGACGGCTCCATGTTAAAAAACATATTACAAGTTTAGCAGTTTAATACAGTTCCCACGTTTGTGAAGTGTATGGCAAAAATACACCTAAATCCAACTTCTGTAGTGTGTGTTCCAGCCTCTCAGTGTCTCCACTGTAAACAGGCTGTTTTCTGTGGGTGTTGATTTTATGCTGATTAACAAAACTATAGGGCAGAGAAATTTCCCCTCTTCCTCCAAGGTGTACAAACATGGACTGAACTGGGTCAAACGCAGATTGTCAGCCTGAGTGACCTCACTAAAGGCTCCACATCAAAAGGGCTTGAAGAATCATATGATTTCTAAGTAAGAAACTAGCTATAGCCAAATGGGAGGCGTTTCAGATTTCACATTGTGTCTAATGACAAAATGCTTACATATGGAAAGGCAAGGAAGAAACACTTTTGTACAATGTGGGACCTTTAAAACAAAGCCTATAGTTATGTTTTTAGATATTCAAAATTGTAAGAACAGATTCATTTTGAGCTACATGAAGTGTAAAATAACATCAGCAAAAAATAATAAACAGTAGTAAAAACGTGTGATCAAAGCAGCTACTTTTTTTCACACTCATACTACTAATTGCACACGTTTGCTGCATTCAGTTGCTGTTGAAAATAGCCCAATTATGAGTTGCGCACACATGAATGACCCAACCAGGTGCTAAATATGATCGTGAAAATGAAGAATTTTCTATGATACCTGAGTCTCTGAGGTGTGCACAGAAAATGTGCCAACTATTGATGGTAAAATGCTTTGTTTGGCATTGTATGTAAAAGGTTACATTAGTTGTATTTTTCTATTTTCACTTGTTATTTAACTTTCAGTTGTGCATGCTTATAAGATGTCCTCTTGGATATACAAATATATACTGTACAACTTTTGGCTAATAAATTCATTAAAACATTAACTACAGTGCATGCCTGATACACATCTTCTCCTCTTCATTCTGCCGCTGCAGCACAAAGTAGCTCTGTACTACTTGATTTATGAAATTAAGCAATAGCTGCTGAAAAGCTATTTTTCTAACAGGGTTAATTTTGTCTTCAACATTTTTGACCAAAAGCACTTGAGTGTAAGTAATATGTGAGACGTCACTTGAAGGCAGCATCATCCTACACTGGGTAACATTTTGACTGGCTCTTGGCAAGCCTGTGAGTGGAAATTTTTTTTTTTTTTACCACAAACAGTTTTATCTGAGTGATTTCAAACCACAGTTAGTTTGGTCTTAGAGCATGTAGGCTGAAAAATGTCTTTGACTAATCATATTTCCTGCAGATTTCCTGCACCACCTTCTAATCAGTTGTTGCCTTTTGGTATTTCACTAGCAGGGACTGTTTCAGAAACGCAATGTGCACCTCCATCCTTCAACTTGAGAAACTTCTGCCTAATATTTCCTTTATTTTGTAAGAGACACACATCTTGAATGGCATTGAATCCCATTTAATTTGCTTTGGAAATCAACATGTTCACAAAACATGCACACATGGCTATCTTTAGCTAAAATGTAAAAAAGGTGTGGCTGATTTTCCCACTGACCGCAGTAGAAAGCCAAGCCAGAAGAAACCCCACTTTTTAAGTAATACTTTTAAATGGTGACAGAAAGAGCATGAGGAAAGATAATAAGAGGTGTACCTTTTCATGGCCAGTCTGAAGCCATGCTCAATTTTCATTTCAGTTAAAAAAGCAAATAGTTCCATTGCATTTGGAGTAATTTGTTACTTTGTGACAAGTGTGACACAAGTACTCAGATTACTTTTTGTTGTGACTACTGACACCAGTTTTTCAATTCTTGTAATTTGTCATTAGTTGCAATTTAAAATTAGTATGTCATTGCATTTTTCTTGCATCATGTTTCATAATTTTTTTTTTTTAAGTTGAGAAAAAGTGAAAATCCCAGGACATCTTGTGCAGGCAAAATGCTGTTGATTAAAAAAATAAATAAAATAAAATAAAAAATACAATCTAAGTCTGCTCAATCTAAAATATAAAATCGTTTTGATTTGTTTAACACTTTGGTCACTGCCTAATGCCATTTGTGTTATTTCATAGTTTCATGTGGAAAATAGTAAAGAAAAATGTAGTGTGTCCAAACTTATATTTGACATACATTTTCAATGGATATGATTTGGAACTGTTAGGCAGTCGTAGAGTCAATCATGTATTTCAAAGTTTGTGCAGCCTACCCACTGTAGAAGCTATATCTATACATATCTTTACCTGTGTCTCTATACCTTTATTCTCTCTGTACATGTCGCTCTATCTCTGTGTCTATATCTCTCTATCTCGTCTGTGTCTATATCTCTCTATCTCTTCTGTGTCTATAGAGACAAATTTAACTTTTGTATTTCTATAACCCCCCCCCCCCCCCCCCCCCGCCCCCAACTTCCCCTACAGCGATCGGACGATTTTCCTACGCAACAACTTCTCTCTGAACTTCTGTACCCCGTACCACTGGGGCAGCGTAGGTCACCAGGTCTTCCAGTACCTGTTTGAGACCATCATGGCCTGCCTGCTGCCCTTCACCCTCATCACCACCTGCTACTCCTCCGTCATCTGCCGTCTGCGAAGCGCCATGTTCCAGCGCAAAGGACAAGGCAGCCGTCTGATCCTCTTAATCATCGGCACCTTTGCGCTATTCTGGCTGCCCTATCACATCATTAACATCACAGAGGTGACTTGCTGAAGCTCTTTTTTGACAGAAATAGCGTTCGATTGATATGGGATTGATACTGATATTTATATAAGTCTGATACTGATGCTTATTTTTGTATTGAAGCTGCTGATAGAAGATATTTTGTGCATAATGAATAACTTTAGATTTGTCCATTGTCATCCTAAAAATTACAAATATTCAGACACATTGCCAGTGTTTCTCCTAGTATTTCACACTTTTCAGGGTGGAAAAGCCTTCTCATTCTTTGCAGGTTAGCAGCTCTGTAATGCAGGGTGATCCACCACACCTATCCAATGGCATAAGCCTTTAAATGAAGAATTAATTTACATTATTGAACAATTACATGAGTAAATAAAATGTGCAAAGAAAATTCATTTTCATTGCATTTTACAAACTGTTTTCATGTAGCTGTGGACAGGGAGGAACCTTTAAATCAGCAGTGGATGTCATCGACTGGTTGATATCTGATATTTAATAACAGTCCAATATTGGCCAATATATCGGTCTAACTCTAGAGAGGAAGGTTTCTGTCATGCATCTTCATATTTCTTAAATTGTGCTTAGATGTTGGTGTAATATGTGATATATACTGTATATGTGGCGGCATATACTACTGAATGTAATTCATTAAATTGCAAAGCCTGCATTGTAAAGTTTGAATGCCCAAGACCTGAAGCTCCCTGTTCAGTGAAGGGTTGAAAAAGTCCTGTATCTTTTATTGTCATTAGTCCTGAATGGGTCCCAGACATCAACTTTTGTCTTTGTCCCTTGGTCGTCTGTATTGTATTTTTGAAGCATGAACACCATGTGCAACTCCCCACCTATTCCTCTCTAACTTCCCTTCTTCCCTCTTCCTCCTCCAGGTGGTCGGTCTGTTACTGGACAGTGGAACAGTGAAGCAGGCCGCCAAGACGGCCCGTCCCAACGTCACGGCCTTCGCCTACTTCAGCAGCGCCGTCAACCCCATACTCTACGTGTTCGCCGGCAGCTCCCACATCCGCCACGCCGGCCTCAGCTTCATGGCCAAGCTCTTTGAGAACACCAACTCAGAGAGCAGGACCACCAGCACCCGCACCAGCCGCAGTGGCTCCTCCCCCGACGAGAGCTCTGTCCTGCACACGCTGTCAGTCAAACTGGGGAAGCCGTTCGGGGGCAGGCACAAGGAGAAGGGCATCAGCGCGCAGAGTAAAGAGGCTGATGCCAAGGACTGGGCTGAACTCAACACCTTGGCAAGTGT
Source organism: Centroberyx affinis (assembly GCF_046629955.1). Classification (NCBI taxonomy): domain Eukaryota; kingdom Metazoa; phylum Chordata; class Actinopteri; order Beryciformes; family Berycidae; genus Centroberyx; species Centroberyx affinis. The sequence goes on along the minus strand of NW_027283329.1, from coordinate 31,293 downwards.
TTAGCAGTGAGAGTAGCGCTTATGCAGGTTCTCCACCCTAAAACCCAACTCCAATGCATTTGACACAGACCTTGCTGGCTCATAGTTTGTCTGTCTGCGCTTTCACATCCAAATAAGCTTTATTTCACAGTTGTCCTAAAGAGCGTAAAAAACGTGGCCCTTCCTCACATAAATTTGCCGTACTGTCACGGCATCAACGAAATCTCTATCTCATTCCTCGACGATGGAGCAACTCCAGAAAATGAAGAGAGGACAGGATCTTATTTGTTTGTAGCTTGTGGAGAGACTTGTACATGCTCGCAAATCCGGACTAAACTGTCCAAGATCTTGTGTTTCATGGTGGTGTTTTATATTCAAAAGAAAGAAATGCTTGCACATGTTTGGTGCAGGTTTTCAGAGAAAAAAAGGATGAATAGGATGAATTTTGGTCAACAGATTTTCATTTGGATCGTGAAGTAGCATGAAGTAGCAAGAATACTTCTTTGTTTGGATGCTGATTTCTCCATTTATCGGGATGAATGTATGCTGCCCTACAAAGCTAAGGAGCAATGACTGTGTGAGTAGTGAAACTGAAAAAAAATATTTAAAATGTTATCTCCTGTCCCGACAAAAGCATTGTTAGTGCAGAAGTGGACTTTTCTGTCATTTAATAGCATTTGTGGGTAGAATTTAGTTTTATATGAAATGTAAACCCTAGTCATGACCCTAGTCAAACCTAATAAAAAAAACTTTGTATATAATATATAATAAGTTATGTACATTATTATATACAACATCACGTATATGTAGGATGTGATGAAATGGCTACTAGTTATGATCCGGATGATAGTCACATCCCTTACATTACTGAACTAGGCAGGTTTACTAAGAACACATTCATATTTACATCAACAACCAGGCAGGAGTAATCATTTGGTCAATATTGTTGCATAATACCGTGTTTCTATATTGTAATCTATTTTTTTTTTTTTTTTTTTTTTTACAGTAGAGAGATATTGAGCTATCATATTTAAATGTATTCTAATTCTTCTGTAACCACCATTTCACTTATTTAACTGGATTTAACTCAATAAAGTTTAAATTTTTTAGGTATGCTACTGTATATTTTTCTCAGCTGTGAAAATAAATGGCTAACACACACACACACACACACACACGCACACACACACACACAACAGTCAAAGTACAAAGTATTGCACGGCTGTTGACCTAATTCAAATGTCCGTTGCATGCAAGTTTGAACAAAGCTTGTGTTTGCTAAGAAAGATGACGCAGATGTGGCACAGGACATTGCATGAGCAGCATTTCGCGAGAGCATCCTTCCTCTCGCTGTTTCATGCATCTCTCTCTCTCTGTACACTATTTCCTAACCTCTGATCAACAAGGCCAAGTTACCAGAATTCATGTAGCCCATCTACAGTAAACTAACACAGTCACTCAGTCAAATCCTGTAAGTGATAGAGAGCGAATACAGACAACAGATATTTGCATAACATCCTGAGGCCGCAATTGTAGTAGATGATCACCAAATGTCCTATAGAGCCTGCAGTTACGCCATTTTTTAAATCTTTGTTGGCCCGTGGGAAAGTTGCTTTGTAAACTCACCGCACTTACCAAGAGGTGGGGAGCTGTGAGAGCCACCTACCCTCTTCCCATGAAATGCTGTAAAAGGATAGTTTATTAACCATCTTTTTTAAATGGCTAACAATAAATTATTTTTCCTGTGGATAACTGGCCAAACATATATGATGTGACGTCATGTTGAGATATTTCCAGCAGCTACAATGGAGTTTAATAGGAGAAACTATCTAACACATCAACAGTAAACGTCAGATGTTGGTGTTTAGTCCCTCAGAATAGAGCAAGGGCTTCTTTCTAGAACCACCATTTTGCATTTTGCATTCAACAATCAGACAGGGAGAAATCCATCGTAGAAGAGGCAGCGAGACCAATTTCTCCACTGACACTAGCCTCAATAGACCAGAATGCAATGCAGCCACAAGCGATGTCGCGTTTTTGAGTAAGGAAGCAACTCTCGCTTTTTCTCGACTGGACAAACTCTCGCTCTCTTGCTCTTACTAAGCCATCGCTATCACTCTCGTTATTGCTCTCTTTCCCCACAGGTGAATGCAGCAAGTTCACACTCGTTTTCTTGGGGGTTGTCGAAAGGCATTCTGGGAAATGTAGGAAATCACTGAAGCAGAAGTAGACAAGGCAGGTTGAGGGTTGTGGGAAAGTGGGTACAACAAAAAGGTAAATTGCAACACTTGCATCACAAAATAACTCCTGGAATGCATTGAACTTCATATAATTGATGATATACTGTATAGAACAGTGTAAGAGTATCCCAGGTTGCATTTTTCCTTTATTGGCACAGTCAAATGAGATGTATTGGCGTGTATTGGTAAATGTCAGCCTAATCAAAATGTCAGTGTTATTTCCATGCTATATGTGAGGCACGTAGTAACCACCACACTCTTGCTTAGTCCTGTTTTTCCATCTCAATGGATATCTTATCTGAGCATTGTTGCCCAGCTTTCTTCTTTGCATGACCAAAGGCGACCGAAGCAGACAGGCACCATGGAGATAAACAAGAGAAATGTGATTAGGTGGTCATGTTTGTTCATGGAAATGACACTCCATGCCAAAGTTATCTGCTGCAATCGTCGGAGTGTGGTTCACTGGGATCTCGATAGGATGGACATGATCTCCTTCTGCTTGCTCATTGCTACAGGTCATTATCTGTGTGTACAGAAATGTATAGAACAAATTTATTATTTTTAAGTTTATTGCACATAATATTAAACAAATACCATTCTGATTGTTAACTTTTTGGGGGGAAATTACAGCAGGATAAGTTGGAATTATGGTCCCCTGACATAAAAATAAATGATTTTGTGAGTCTTATGTAAACTGTCATTTAATTAGTGGGATTAAAATGTTTAAAATGTGTGTGTGCAACATTGGCGGAGATTGCATTTTATGTATATGGGTGTAAGTTATAGTTGTGATCTCTGTCTACCCAACCATGTTATAGGTCTAAAAGTTTAAAAATAACTCCATAGTAAAGTTACAGTTAAAATTCACAAGTATTATGCTACAGAAAATGCAGTGCTGATTCGACATGTCGCAACAACAACATGAGGATTTAGCCGAAATTTGGTGCATTTATTTACCAGTTCACATTAATGTAAGTGCCTCAATATCACATATCAAATCTGCCATACTGCACCAGCCCTACAAATCCATTTTTCTAGCTTGATAGAGTTTTGATAAAACTTATAAGAGTAAATTATCAAATGAAAATAGTCAATGATTGTTCATGATATATTTATTTATCTTATGAGTCATTTTTACCAATATTACTACACTTCAAGGGATTCTCTACATTTTTTTGTCCATGGGTGCCAGGCACCCACAGCACCCATTCAACTTCCACTAACGGTGTGCAAGTATGAGTATGTGTACTTGTGTGCTTGAAAGTACAGTATGAGTGTACTACGATTCACAGGACTCTGCAACATCCCGACCCCATCCTCCTCCCACCAGTTCCACTTCATCTCTGACCCGAAGACTTGGCTTGAAGCTCGGACCTACTGCAGGAAGGAATTCACCGCCCTGGCCACCGTAAAAAACACGGATGACATGAGGCAGCTCGTCCACACTCTGGGTTTCAATGCAGACGCCTGGATCGGCCTTGAGAGGGGACATGTGTGGAACTGGCACTGGTCTCTACCAGAAGAGCCCTTCATTGAGGCTGGAGCGATGCCGGAGTACGAAGCCTGGGCCACCGGTGAGCCTGACGGAGACCAGCGCTGCGTCATGATGAGGACAGACTCTGTGGAGGGGTGGTTCGACGTCAGCTGTGCAGAGAAAAGACTCTTTGTCTGCTACGATGGTACGTGTTCTGTTTCCGCTCACTTTTACAGCATGTTTGAGGTTTTGGAAATCACCAAAGCAATGCAAACTCCTCTAAGGCTGAATGGGCAGAGTGTGAAACTGACTAGTTCAATTCTTACTGGGGCCATTCATACCAAAATGCACTCACTACACTGTAAGACCAACAAGTAAAACCATCCAACAAATGTGTGTATTTAGGCAAATAGTGGATATATACATAGCACATTTTCTAGTGATATGTGCTGATCTGAAGTGACACTTCAGACAAAACAATCCAACAAATGTGTGTCTATTTAGGCAAATAGTGGATACCTTTAATAGCACATTTTCTTATGTGGTGATTTTTAAGTTATTTGTGTTGACAAATGTTGGCTGGAGAGTTGTTTGTCCACTCATAGAGATAATATGGATCTGGGGCGGCTGTTCAAAACTCTTTAACCCCTTGCACCCCCAGTTTCCCCTTAAATTTTAAAAGTTAGAAAAAACATTTTTTTCCAAACTGTATGACAATTTCACATATACAGTACATGTTATGTATCTGCTCATTCCAACCCTTCATTGAAGCTACAGAGTGAAATATTCAAACCCAAGACAACATTTTTTTTTATGGCTGCACCATTACATCAAATGGGAAAAATCTAGATGATTGTGCATAATTTTATACACGTTTCCCTGTATGACACATTTGGTATCTTTGAAAACCTCGGCATCTTGACAAAAATTAAAATAAAGTTCTGTGGGTTTGAACAAAGCTTGGCTGCGAAACATGGTCTCGCATGTGGGACCAAAGTGAGGACTGATATAAACGCTGGCATAGTGGTGATTTTTACACTCTCACTGTTAAATTAACACGAATGATTCTGCCGCATACATCAGTTTAAAGAAACCCTTCTTTTACGCTCACTGCACTATTTCGTACAGGAAACCCAGACGCAGCCAAGAGATATGTGAGATATCCCGTAAGCTTAGACAGCGTGGGAGAAGAATGGTCCAAAGCCCAGAGATACTGCATGATGTACCACACAGACCTGGCCAGCGTGAGGAACCAGACTGAGAAACAGGAGGTGCACAGAGAAGCTAACGGCACCAGCGTCTGGATCGGCCTCTTCATGGACCAGTGGAAGTGGTCGGACCGGAGCAGCGTCTCGTTCAGACGCTGGGCCATAAACGAGCCGAGCAGCTCGGCGTCACTGAAGTGTGCACATGTTCAGATCGCGAACCGCCTCTGGGCTGCCTCACACTGTGACTTACCAAAACCCTTTTTCTGCCACGGAGGTACGTAGGCCTGCACCTGTTTCCATTTAGTCTAGTCTAGTCTTGTTTATTTATATAGCCCTTTATCACAGTCAAGTCTCAAAGGGCTTTACATACCATCATATACCATACCAGTGGTGGAAGAAGTACCGAGATCTTTTACTTAAGTAAAAGTAGCAATACAACAATGTAAAGATACTCCATTACAAGTAAAAGTCCTGCATTCAAAATCTTACTTAAGTAAAAGTACATAAGTATTGGCAGCAAAATGTACTTAGAGTATCAAAGTAAACATACTCATTATGCAAACTGTCCCCATTTAGAGAGTTATATTTTTCATAAATTATTGAATATTAATACTGATTTATTGACATACATGTACATGTAAGCAGCATTTTAAAGTTGTCAACGTGAAGCTAATCTTCACAATTTAGCTATACTTTTGGGTAGTCTAGTCTATAACAATGATATTTTATAGTTATTTTATAACGATGATCAAATGTTTTAAATATAAAATATTGATCTGAAAAGTAACTAGTAACCATAGCTGTGAAATAAATGTAATGGAGTTAAAAAGTACAATATTTCCCTCTAAAATGTAGTGGAGTATAAGTACAAAGTAGCATAAAATGGAAATACTCAAGTAAAGTACCTCAAAATTGTACTTTGTACTTAAGTACTGTAGAGTAAAGTAAATAGTAAATGTACTTAGTTACTTTCCACCACTGTACCATACTACATCATACATATACATATTACACATACATACACATCATATGAATCCTATACTAGGTCATATACTTCATATACACCATTTACTACACCATATACATACACATCATACATTATATACATCATATACCATACTACACAAACACACTCACGCCGATGGGCAATTTAGAGTCTTCAGTTCACCCGACCTGCATGACTTTGGACATTTCATCTCTGTTAGGTCATGCTTCTACCTGTTTCTGCATTTTGAATTCACTTTTTGATTTGTATTGCAGTTGTTTCAAGGGAATAGAGGCGGACAAAGAAGACAAGACTCCTAAATTCTCCTGCAAAATTATGAGGATTGTGATAAATTAGAATTATACAATTTGTCACTGTTGACATGTTTTGGTTTGTTTCTTTGCTTGCGGCATGCTGTCTGTCTCAGGACCAACAACAACACCAGTCTCAACAGAGAGTCCAGCTCCTGAATACCAAACCTCAGAGAGCACGACCCCAGACACCCATGCAACAGGTAAATTCATACTCTTCCCTTTGTTTTTTTGGAACTGCTCCATTGACAGAAAAAAAATGTGGGCTTAGTATTCAGAGTGATTTTACAGGAATATGGACACACATTAAGATTATCTATTTATTAGAAGTGCAACATTAATTGAATGTAAAACCTAAAACACAGTGTTAGTGAGTCCACAAATCTCAAATCCTCAAAGTCTCAAATTTATTCTGGATGATGCATCTTTGGATTTTGTCTCTTGATGACATCACTGATCAGAGCCTTGATTGCAGCTTTTGAAGAGATTGTTTTTTTGTCGATATTCAGATGATTGTTTGTCCCACCAGAGACGCCCAGCGCTCACTTCATTCCAACGGCAAACCTGAGGAGGCACGTGGTGAGACTGGAGCTCAGCATGAACTCACAGCACTTGTTTACTTTCATTACTTTATTGAATCATCTTATCAAATTGTATTTAACAATATATCAATAAAATATATGAACACAAAATATAATGTGTATTCATGATGTGTAATCAAGTTTACATACAGTAAAACAGTGATATATAGGCTATACTGCAAATATAAAGTAATAGCAACATCTATTGAAAGTCAAATAAAAGAAAATGTATCAGCTAGAATATAACAGTCAAGCATAGAGATTATTTTACCAAATAATTAATTGATGGGGCCCAAATTCAGGAACTAAATGTCTTTGTTTGAACTGAGGGATTACATGCTCCTCTTTGGGCTTATTACCTCTGACCTCTTGGTCCTTTGAAAACCCTTTGGATAATGTCAAAAATGCATTGTCAACAAGCTAAAAACGATTGTTTTTCTTAGCTCCTGAAAAGCTGACTTTATGTTATGTACTATCCATTATTTGTTTTTGTGTCCAATCATTTCACAAGGGCAAGTGTCACTGTTTTCAAATTTTGGGCATCACATCTTAGAACACAACTCTTCAATGTAAGAAATGAGGTTTGGATGAAACACAGAAACAGATCATCACCACTTCAAGAACAAAATTAAATCACACTTAATCTGTACCCTTGCTGCAGATGAAGTTGAATTTCTCATCACCAGGCAGACTGACCCAGTGCCCCCCTCCTTTGTTGTCCATTGACAACATTTTAACATATTTCAATAATTATGCATATGATGACGAAACAAATGCTATCCCCACCTGCTGTTTGACATCCTGTTGTATTCTCCTTGCCGCTCTGTCAACTCAGGTACCCACACAGTGGTATATTCAGTCTGCAGCTGTGTGTCCAAAGTTATACCCTCATGTCCTGATCCATTATAATATTATTGCATTATTATATTGATCCTTTGAAAGGCAGCCTTCACTGTTCTTTCCTGGGAACACATGCAAAGTACACCCGCTATTTTGTTTTTCCCTATACCTGCTGCACATGCAAATAGTTACATTACTCTGAAAGTCCGTGCTGCAGTTCCCTTTTCTCCATATCATGATGTACTAATTCAAATGGGCCACAGGAGGAACTGTAAACTTACACCCGCATTCAAACATCATATCTATATCTTAAAGGATTAATTTTGTGTTGTGCACAGAAAATCAGTTATTGTTATCAGTTTTGCCAACATCAGAGTAATGATTAGGTGTTATGACCTTATGAACAGTATCAATCTGCCTATTTTCCTTTCTGCTTGTTTAGTCTTGCTCTCTGTCTCTCTCTCTCTCTCTTTACTGATCACACCCTCCATACTTTATCTTGGGGATCAAACCAGCTGCCACATCACTTTGAATTAGACGTTAAGTTGAGTCACTTCTGACTCAAGTTCTGAGTCTAACCCTAACCCTTTTTCACTGAGATAACGGAAAGCTGATGTGAACAGCCAGTAGAGAGCCAGTAAAGAGTGTCATGCTGATGTTTACAAAATTCCAGCTTTTTCCTCAGTATTCAATGTCACTCATCCACAAAGTCTGGGAAATAGAAGACTCAGTGGTGACACACAGGGTCAAAAATCGATTCCTTGCTAAAAAAAAAAGTGTTTCTACGTGATTAAAGCAACATTGTCAGCATCTTGGGCACTGTTGGCCAGTAGAGTTGCGCAAAAAGTTGCCTTGTGTATCATTGCCTTTAGAGTATTTACCTTTCTAGTTTTTAGTTGAGAGACTCAGGAAGAAGGGAATGGCAGAAGATAAATTCTCCTAAATTCACCTAAATCCCTAAACTTTATGAAATGAGCAGCCAGATGGGAAGGTCTTCCACAAGAAAAAAAAACTGAATCGACCAAAGAAAAAGACTGAGAGGTATTTCGAGGAGTTGTGATTATTGCTTTATTTCAGTACGCACACACACATAGACACACACACACAGCACTCTGAGTTGGCATTATTTTTCTGTCCGTTGAACTGACTCAGTTCCTCTAGTTTACGTCTATCACTTATAGAGATGACAGCCTGCACGGATGTGGTGCATTAAATGACAGAGTAAATAAACTGTTGTGCAAAGCAGAAGATTTAGGGTTGTGGGTTTGACATCATTTCAGATTAAAATTCCCTTGAAGACCTGCGCCTGATTTGTAAGGTAAATTATTTCAGTTACTTGGAACATTTCTTGGGTTTGTCCTAATATGTCAGTCAGAGAAATGCATTTACATTTCAGGTGACTTGGGACACCGATCGCTCACTTTGTGCATAACGCCCACAGGCATGTGGCATGTGGTATAGGTTCCTGGTTTTCAAGGGGCCAGAAAATCCCCTCCAAAAAAATCCAAAACCAGTGCTATAATCCAGAACTTTTCTGCTAATCGTTCAGGACCTGGGGAAGCTGCAGCGAGCAAGCTGCCAGATCGGTGTACGGGTGCGGCATGGCGCCCAGCTTTTCCCAGCACCGCTCATGGGGGTCATAGCGGTGCACCCACTTGGTATCCCTCGCTGTGCTCACTAATGACCCGCCCACCAGGTACAACCGTCCGTCAAGTACAGTAGCCCCTGGCGACAGGTGAGGGCGAGGCAGGGCGGGGATGGAGGACCAGGAGTTATGGGTGGGGTCATACAACTCACACAGGAGCTGGTCTCCAAAGCCCATCCAGAGCGGCTGTAGCCCTCCAGCTACCAGTAACCCCCTCCCTATCGCTAACATGGTATGGCCCGCGCGTCCGACCCCCACAGTCATGGGCGCTCTGGGAGAACAGCCGCGGGAAGGACTATAGCGCCACAGAGAAGGGAGGCAGCGCTGGCGGGGGTCGCAGCCTCCGGAGATGTAGATCTGCCCGTCCAGCACAGCTGCAGCGTGGCCACAGAGAGCCGTCTCCAGAGGGCGGGCCGGCCTGGGGGGAAAGACCCAAGGTTACGAGTCAAGGCTGGGTTCCCAAAAGTGTCTTAGCTGTAAGATCACATTAGAACTCAGACATGCCTGCCCTTTTAGGTTTTTGGATGTATTTTGTAAATAGTCATAACCTCTGGCGATAATTAACATTGGCCACAAGAAACTTAGTCTGGAATATAGATTGTTGAAGATAGATTGTTGCATATAGACTAATGTGATGAGCATTGGTTATTAAGGTTTTGTTGATTGGACAGTAAAAGAATTATGGTCTGTTATTTCTGAGACTGCTGTTTCACATCTTATCATCACTCTACACTCAATTTTGGCATTTTGAAGATCCATTTCCTCAACACCATCCATGCCAGTGTTGGTCCTCAACTTGGCTGTCTCAACATAATTCAATAGACATGCTTAATTTCTGTGCTGTTTTTGACTGGGAACTGATCATTTAGGCACTAAAAATTGACCAATTTTGTGTTTAGATAATGCTTGTTAGTTAGCAAATCATAGTATCTGGTCAGCTAACCATCACTGTTGTAAACACATCATATTTGAACACAATCTAACATATATAGTAGAAGCTTGCGTTGATAGTGGCTGGTAGCATGTTGACATTAACATCACTGCATTGCTAAATTAGTCTGCTGGTTAGCTACGTACTAAAAAAGACAACTGTAGCTCTCAAGACAAGACAGTTAATAGAGCCAGTGTAACCTCAATTTGGAAAAATTCTCCCTTATCAGGCTATACTTTTATTTATCACATTACTGAATGGATCTACACTGACACCACAACAATCTTTTTCAGGCATCTCTAGCCCAGCTGTTATATGTTTAGCCATTATTTGCATATTTGTGTACAGCTCCAGTGAACCTCCTGATGGTGTCAGCAATGGTTGCTTGGAGATTTGTGACGCAGCTGCAAAGCCAAGGAGGTTTTATATTATCAAACCCTCTGTAGCTTTATACCTCCAGGTGTTTTCCTCAGGAGTGTAGTACTCTACGGCATCCAGGTATTGGCTGTCGTCACGGTTACCACCCAGAGCAAAGACCTTCCCTTCCAGACATACAGCGGAGAAGTAGTCCCTTTGACACAGCATGTCAGGGAGTCGCTCCCATTTACACTGGGCCAGGTCAAACCTGCAGGGAGTGAACAAGCTCTAAAGCAACCAGGGGTGTGAAGGAACACATTGCATGCAACAGGAATGCAGTAATTGGATTACAAAACATGATAATTCTGATTATTTACATTTTATGTAAAAGTCACAGTGATTATAGGCTATATGCTTTGGAAAATATAGGTCATGAGTTTCTTGGATTGAGTTGGGTTGGATTACTCAGAAAACCTAAGAAGAAAAAAAGAAGAGAAAAAATAAGAAGTTATGTACATTTACTTTTTCACATGTGGAATTAATAGCTGTGGAACAAATTGTTTGACTGCAAATGTATGTATTTTAGATGAAAAATGATGTTGGTAAACTGGAGGCTTTTGATGAACTGGATAAGTGGTGGGGCAATGCTTGCTCAAGAACAGGACCCACAGCTGTTGATGAGCACATATCAACAGGGATCAAACCTGTGAACGTTTGGTTATGGGAGGGTCTGTGTTAGCTACTCTCTAAGTGCAAATTATTTACATTTTAGCCATTTAGCTGACACTCTAACCCAGCAAGTGAGCAGGTTCAGGTTCAGCATCTTGCACAAGGAGCGAGGTTCCTCCCTGAGTACAGCTATACAAACAGTCAGTAAAAAAAAATTTGCAAATTTTATTTTTTCATGCAATTGTTCAGTGATGTTGTTTGGAAATGAATTCTTAATTTAAAGTCAGTAATGTATCCCAGAGGTGTGTTGGGTCACCCTGCCTTGAGGAGCTGCTATAGCATGAAAATAATTTAATTAGTTTGGGTTTAAATAGAGTTTTAGAGTCACATGGTCTAAATGCAGTTCCAGAGGCTTTATCATGCCAAGAACAAAAGTCTACACTGAAAACTTGTAATTGTTTGCTCAAAATGATATTGGCTAAGGGCAGCTTCAATACAAAAATATACTACCAGTCAAAAGTTTGGATACGCATGATTGAATGTACTATTTTTTTCCATGATCTGAAATCCATTTTGATCTAAAGGCTTATGCTTCAATGCTTGAAATTAGTTTTTTAGACAAATATAAATAGTAAAGTTGATGCCTGTGTGTGAATTTCTTTCCAAAGCCTTTATCTTCCCATCAAGGCAAGAATCTAAAATTTAAGATAGTTTTGATTTGTTGAACACTTGGTCACTTTGGTCACTACATAATTGCATTTGTGTTATTTCATAGTTTTGATGTCTTTACTATTATTGTAAAATGTGGAAAATAGTAAAGATAAAGATGGTTTGAATCCTAGCTGCTACCCACACACACAGACCCTACCTCACAGCAGACTTGAGGATATCCAGCGCTCCATAGTACTTGCGCCCTCCCAGGACGTACAGTTTGTTGTTGAGGATACAGACACAGTGTCTGAATCGGGCCGGTTCAGGGAGCTGGGCAAACGGCTTCCACTCGATGCTCCTAATTAGACCGGGTCCGCTGTGGAACCGCTGAGCCCACCACAAGGTCCGGCTGGGAACCCTCTTCATGAACTCCTCATCCACAGTGTCGCCGCCGACCAGAACCAGCACCTACACAGAGATAGGTGGCATCTCCATATCGTTAGTATTATTATTGTTATTAGTAGTAGTAGTAGAAGCAGCTGTAGTAGTAGTAGTAGTATTATCATATTCATCATCTTTAGTTACAGTCACCTGGTTCTGGGTGCGGGGTCGGCATTCAGGCCCTCTGTACTCCCCCTGCAGGAGGCTTCGGAGGGCCTCCGCCGCTCCGCTCCCCCCGGCGCTCCTGGACAGGAGGCCGCAGCTGAGGGCCTCCTGGAGCTCAGAGCGGCTGAGCAGCGGGAGACGAACCCGCAGGAGCAGGTCTGGGAGAGAGGGGAGTCTCTCCCTGCGGTTCTCCTCCACCCAGCTCACTACTGCCCTGAACACCACTATCTACACATGGAAAAGGGAAACACTTGAGAAATTCATATAGATTTACAGAGTTCCCACATTCACTTGGATATCGAATTTTCTGTGACTTTCTGGGTCTTGTTTGGTGGAATGCAAGGACTCAAAATGTTCATGTTTGGCATGCTGTAAGACATGGTATTGGTAAAAAATTAGACATGATAGAGGCTTCATTTATTATTCTTGATCTTGTCAAGTCAAGAAATCATGGTGAAGGCCATTCATTTGTTTTCAAAAACGGCCTTGTTTTATTTTTCACAAATGCACAGACTTTCAAGGGTTGTCTAGGCCCGTGAAAACCCTGGATTTATGTGTAAGAGTTTTGGTCAAGAGTTTTTGAGGATACAGTTTGTAAGGAATATGAGTGGCAGCAGCCTGGCGGTTGGAGATGTGGGCTTATGACTGGGAGGTTGCTGGTTCAAATGCTGGGGCCAGCTTTGGAAAAATGACTGTGCCCCTGTGCATGGCACTTAATTCTCAAATAACTCAATGCAGCTGCTCAGTGGCAAACAGTATTAGAGTGTGGTTGTGTTCCTAAGTTTGAATGTATATGACTGTGAAGCAGGGTGTTACTGAAAATGAGCATGCATGTTTAGTAAGGTTAAAAAGAAAGGAGTATAGGCATTAAATTCTCCAGAATAAAGTGTAGCACATACAGTATGACAGTATTTACTGTTGTCTTACAGGTGGGATCTTACTGCTTGCTGCTTTCCTAAACACTTACTCAAATTAGGGAATCATATAGCTGGGTAAATTCCAAATAAACAATGGAAAGAAGCTACCATTCCCTTAAATGAGTATGGCTACTGTTTGTAGATGGATATGACTGATGTATGAACCTTTTGATGTAGATATGATCACTCAAAATGTTTAACCATTCTTCAAAAGCACCAAGTTCAACAAATACCATTATGAATATGACACTAAGTATTTACTCATTTTGAGTGACTCAAATCTACACTGAAAGGTTTAGCTTATATTCATCTGCTATAACTAATGAAATAAAAATGAGAGAGATACATTTTTAACCCCTTATTTAACCAGCCAAACTGACTAAGCGCACATTCTTATTCATAGCAATGGCTTGAGGGAGTAGTTGCAGCAGGAGGGAGTGTTACATCCTCACACACACTTTTACACCTGGGAGCTGCTCAGTATCACCACGGTCCTGTACTGTTGGCCAGATGGCCAGTGCTTTGCTCAAGGGTACATCAGTGGTAGCTTTTGAGGGAGAGGGAAAGTGTGTTTCGTTCTCTTCTCCCACCCAATTCTCTTTTCCTGACCAGGCTGAGGGTTCAAAACGGAAACTTAACTGTCACAAAATAGGGAAGTTGCCTTTGCCTAACATCAGTGACAATAAAAAAAAAACCAACCAAACAAACAGAAACAAAATTAACACTGTTACCACTGCAACCACGGGGAGGGAGAAGGCAGGGTGTCAGTTTGCCTTGCAAATAGGACTGATATGAAGCTATGATGCATGATGCGAAACAATAAGAAAAGATGAGAATTGAAGAGATGACAAACAGATAAAGATGAACACAATACTGACAGACAGATGACACAATACTGCCCCACAAAGGCAAAAAGCAGGAACTACTTTTTGTGTGTTTTAAAGGTCAAGGACAGGACTGTGGTTTAGAATTCAAATCAAAATATTCTAACCTATAAATACTATTAAATGACATACAATCCACTTCTGTGCCAGCTGAGGGGCTGAGAGAGAAAAGAGGTATTAGAGGGGGGGCAAAAGTGCAAAAGGGGATGATCATCCACCCATCATGAAGATCACCTCGCTCTCTGCGCACAGCGAGTCCCTCTCCAGCAGCCTCTCCAGGACAGGACAGGGGAGATCCCTGAACTTCTCCCCCGCGGCGATGCCCTGGAAGTGGGCTAGGATGAACCGCTCAGCGGCTTGCCCCAGCTGGTTCAGCCCGTAGGCGTCGGCCAGCACCAGCACATCCAGACAGGTGCTGTCATCCATTCGCTCCTGCAGGAAGTCGATGCACAGTGAGAGCGCCCCCTGCAGCTGGAACTGAAACACTGCCTCTGTGAGCTCCCAAATCCGGCTCCAGCCCAGTTTGAGCTGGCCCGTGTAGATGAAGCCGAGGATGGACTCAATGACCCAGGACGCCACGCCGCGCAGGCACACCGCCTCTTCACCGGACTCCCGTAACCCTCCGCAGAGCAGAGCCCGGAAGTAGTCCCCACCCGCCGCTAATACCGCACGGTGTGCTGGGAGATACACAGAGAGAGAAAGAGAGAGAGAGAGAGACAGAGAGAGAGAGAGAGAGAGAGGGGGGCAGAGAGAACTTTTTCCTTCATATGTTTGTAACCATCACACACACACACACACACACAAACGACTCACCCACTTAGAGAAGATGATAAAACTGCAACTCTTGCCGCTAAATTTGTAACTGCCTAGAGAAATAAGTTAAATCAAAAAAAGACATTATATTGCAATTTATCATATGCCCTATCTTTAATGAATATTATTTTGTATATTATAAATGTATGTGTACAGTATGTATGTGTATATGGATATGAGTATGTATATGTTATTATTATTATTATTTTATTATATTTTTTTTATTTAAGAGTGTTGCTTTTAGTTCAGAATTGTTTATATTTGTGTGTATGTATTAATTATTATAATTAGCAATTGTATGTGCAGTAGTATAAAAGGAATGCTGATGTCGTCATTCACCAATATTCAATGTAAAAAAAAAAGGACTCATTATCGGTTGTAGAATCTATGCTATCAGTGTGACTTGCGATAGTGTCATGTGGGCTGGGCACCTTGTGTGTATGACACTTAAATAAACTAAATCAATCAATCAGTCTATCATCTTGTCTTAAATTCGTTGTATTTGTTGTTTTGTGGTTTTATGCTCTGGCAATATATACACATGTATGTCCTGCCAATAAAGCTCATTGAATTGAAAAATACAAAAATTGAAATTGACATTGAGAGAGAGAAAGAGAGGGGGTGAGAGTGAAAGACAGACAGACAGACTGTTAGATAGAATTCTGCGGTAAGGGTGGGACCAAGCCACAGACTGTGTTGTGACCCAGTGACTGCCGTGTGAACAATGCATTCTCAACTAATCCTCAGCATATCTCACACTGCAGACGAAACAAGTGCTGAGTCACTCATGAAGGAATATTATAGAATGTTCCTGAAAAGCCAAATGTCTCTGATCTCTTTCTAATTTACAGTCAGATCACCTAGGCCAGTGGATGTTTTCTGTACTTGTAAAAACACATAAAATCATATATCTTAAAGGAAAAATCCACCCTAAAACACTTTAACACTGATAATAAAAACGATTCTTGGCTAATTTTATTTTCCGGTGGCGTACTTTTCTTATTCACGCAAATAACCGGACAAACGCCGATGCTGTGATGTCACGTTGCAATATTTAAAGCGCAGAAAGTTCTTCTATTATGTAAAACGGTAAACGTCCTAACCCTAATGATAGAGCAAAAGCTTCTTTCTAGACTCGCCCTTTTGCACCGATGCTCAACAATCATACAGAGAGAAATCCATCGTAGAAGAGGAAGAGAGACCACAATAGACCAGAATGCAATGCAGCAATGAGCTATGTTGTATTTTAGTAAGCGGCATGATTCTCACGTTTTTCTTGAGTGGAAAAACTCTCTCTCTTGCTCTTACTATCACTATCAGTATCACTTTCTCCAGCTCCATGTAAAACCAACAGCTGAATGCAACAAGTTCAGGCCAGTTCTCTTGGGGCTGCTGGGAAATGTAGGAAATCACAAACTGAAGTAGAAATAGACGAGACAGGTTGAGGGAAAATGGGAACACCAAAAAAGTTACAGTATTTCATCACAAAGTAACTCCTGGAATGCATTGATCATGACAGATTGATGATGTATAACAGCAATTTTTCTTTAGACATTTAAAAAATTGTTGTTTTTTTTGCACTACTCTCCACAGCTCTCTCTCTCGCTCTACTCCACTCAACTCTGTCTTCCTCTGCCGTTCCCTACCTGGGTATCTCTCTCCGCTCTCTGCCTGTATCGTGATGTCACACCCCACTCCTCTCTCCCACATCTCCCTGATGACCGCCAGGCTGTTCTCTCTCTCCGTCGCCGCAGAGGCCACGACCTTTGAGGCCACGACCTTTGAGGCCACGACCTTTGAGGCACACAACTGACTCAGCCTCTCCATCCGTAGACACCTGCATGTGCTCAGCACCTCCTCCAGCACGGCCTCCTGACTCAAGTCCAAGGCCACATCGCCGCTGTACACAAAGTTCAAAACTGCCCTAAGCCCAACTCGGGTCACATGACATCCTATCGTCTCCGCTCCAAGCCCCGCTTCCTGTTCCGAACCAAAAAATGCCTGGGGCGTTCGACTGCCGGCTGCCAGCACAAGCCTGTGAGCTCGGAAGGTGTCGCCCTGGACGGGAATGGTGCAATCTAGGAGCAGCCCTTCGTCCCGGAGGCTCTGTAGGCCGGAGAAGAGGGAGTCGGAGTGTGAGGGGAGCATGTAAGAGAAGA
Organism: Centroberyx affinis; assembly: GCF_046629955.1. Lineage (NCBI taxonomy): Eukaryota > Metazoa > Chordata > Actinopteri > Beryciformes > Berycidae > Centroberyx > Centroberyx affinis. The sequence continues at coordinate 14,043 of NW_027283329.1, read as the reverse complement.
GGTCTGGATCACGGTGGGGGAGAGGGGAGGGAGAATGGCGAAGCGGGTGACAAGCTTCAGGGTCGGGCGTGGGCTTTGAATCTGTATCTGTTTCGCTTTCCTGATGGAGAGGGAGAGTACTTGGCGTCCCTCTTCCCCCAACACCGTCTGTATCCCCTCTAGATCCCGCTTTCCCTACCGCTTTTCTTCTGGCCCCTACCCTTCCTTCTCCGCCTGCCCCTCTTCTTTCTACCCCACTTCTTCCTTCTCTTCCTCTCCCCGCTGTCTCGGGTGTTTGAGTCTGAAACTGGGCCATCCTGTTGTGGACAGAAACGTCCTTCTCCTGGTTCTCTCGCTCGTCTCGATGCGGACGACGAGACATCGTCCTGTCAGAGTGCAAGTGACAGATTGATTGGCTTTGTGAAAGAAAGACAGAAAGAAAGAAAGAAAGAAAGAAAGAAAGAAAGAAAGGAAGGAAGGAAGGAAGGAAGGAAGGAAGGAAGGAAGGAAGGAAGGAAGGAAGAAAGAAAAAGAAACGGGAGGGGGAGACGTGCATAAAAACAAAGAGAAAGATAAGGAAAGAGCAGGGATTGTCGGGAGGGGTAGTGTAAATATTCCTGGAAATGTCGTATCGTCATCCTACTTCCTTTCTTGACATCAAACACAAAAGACAGTCAATAGTAGATTCTCCCCATGACTTTATGCTTTCTAATTTTAGACTTCCCCTTCAAAAAGTACAGTAAACAATGTCAGTAGTGGGAACTGGCACTCCCAAGTTCACAAGTTTACAAGAGTTTACAAGCACGTTACTCACTCTCTTTAGCAATGCTACAAAAGTTGACTGTGTCAACACACAAATATTGCTATGTCCAATTTGTGGAAAATCACCCAATATCTGTAAAATATTGAAGTTTGTTACTTTGTCAACAAAGGACTTAAGCTACTTACTGCAGTATTTCACACCAGTAACACAATTTGTTTTATTCTTGTGCTATCAATCATGTTGTAACAGAAGTCTTCACACTTTTCAAATGGTTGATATCTCATTTTGGAACAAAACTCGACACAGTCACCTACCTTGCTGTTTCCTCTCGCAGTGTGGGCGACTGGGCGTAACAAGTGACTTTGAGCAGGGCACAAAGGCATTGTGGGCATGTAGGGTACAGGAGGCAATAGAGCAGGTCTAATTATAGATAGGTACTGGCACTGTGGAGAATACACTGCAAGAAGTATCCACCTTAACAAGGCAATCCACCTGGTATTGAGTCATAAAAGCTTGTTTTTCTTAAAACAAGTGGAAAATCTGACTCTGGGTTAAAATAACTTCACCTTTTTTCAATACAATTTCAAAATTCAACTGATAAAATCTTTATAGTAGTGGAGGGATCCTTCTTATTTCATGATATCGTCACTTCTCAGAAAATTGCTCAAGCAAGTGGAACTGCATTGGAAATTTGTGAAATTAACTCATTGGCAGAGTTTTCTCTTGTTTATAGATACATGAGATTTTAAGACACAAAACTGGATTAAATCGCTTGTTATGATGAATATTTTTTTGCAGTGTACAAGTCTCTGGAGAAGTTGTCCTTTTTGTGTAATGCTATTCTCCATATCTAAGTAGTAAAATGAACACTGGCTTTCCAGGCCCATAATAAAAATAATGATAATAAAAAATAATTATAATCTGCTACTACTGTATGTTATAAATAGTATATTTTATTACCCTTAAGCAATAAATTGTAGCATTTGAGGACTTGTGTAGCAGAATCCAAAGCATTAAAAACTGTGTGTGTGAGTGTGTGTGTGCGTGTGTGTGTGTGTGTGTGTGCATGTGTGTGTGTGTGTGTGTGTGTGTGTGTGTGCAGACAAGAGGGACCACATTATCTTTATTGTTCCTCCCTATCTATCCTGACTATCTGCTGCGTATTGTTTGGTCCACACGTTATGTTTAAAATTAGAAAATCATTAGCTAGTTTTTGAATAGATATTGATTGACATTGTGTCATTGTGTCTCTTTTGAAAGACACTTGATGCATGCAATGGTCTTGTTTTAGAGAGACAAGGCCCATTTGCAAGTGTGGGTGAGAGTAAATCTAAATAAATTAAAATCTAAATAAATCTAATTCAATTCTATTCTATTCTTTTCTAGAATAGAATAGAATAGAATAGAGGACATTATTTTTAGACAGGCCTTAGATCAAAAGGGAGGATGATGGAAAGTCCCTTCCTGTGCCTCATTATTGATGTAGTAAATATTGCATACACTCATAAGTCATCAATTCTGAGGGAAAAAAAAAGTAGGTTGAGTCAACTACTATCAACTTTTCTACTCATCCCTCATCATTTCTACTCATCCCTACAAATGTACACAGTCATCTAGCACACCCCAAACTACTGATTATGCAAAATAATAATGTCTTAAAAATAATTGAATAATAATTTTACAAGGATTAAGGGTTAAATGCCAGAAAAGATGATAAGGTGTGTTTTCCAAAAGTGTACACTGCAAACAATGTCCATCCTGACAAGTCATTTAAGTATGGAGTCTTAAAGTAGTAATCTGCGAGTTTCTTCTATTTTTTTAAATTTTGTTGGCATATTTGGTGCTAAGCGCTCGTTGCTGTGGTGTTTCTGTGCTTCTCTTTCCAGAGATCACCTGTCAATCAAACAGTGTGGGCGGGACTGTGAGACGTCTTTTTCCTTGGATTTTCTATTGATGAAGTTTGAGTTTCAGTTCGGTGTCGCTGTTTTCTTTTTCTGTTCAGCCGTGGTGGCTGTCGCTGCTCATGCTAACTCAGTTCTTCTTCTTCGGTTTATTCCAAACAAATCGGAAACATTAAACGCATCACTGCCTGTGTGGCAGAGGATTTTTCCCAGGAAAGAGCTACCAGACACCGCTGTTTAGAACAGCAAATGAGCTTTCATGAACTGGATATAGGTTGAATTGCTATTGTCTTATATCAATCAGCAAAGCAGACATGTATTCATGTTAAAATGTTGTGAATTATTAATTTAAAATCTTATTTTTTAAAAACAAGTGAAAAAATCTGCCACTGGGCTGAGAAAATTCCAGTGACTTCCATTGCGAATCAACTTGTTTCAATATTATTTTTCAGAACCAAGGGACACTTTCAAGTCAAGTTCATTTAGCCCTTCATCACAAGCAAGACTCAAAGGACTTTACAGAGAAAGAGCCTAACTAGATCTATAACTGATCATCTAATAATCAGATCATTGAACAGAATGATATAACATAAACGCAAAGAAGCACAAAGGACATAGATAGACAAAGATACACAATACCAAGTTTTAGCGAGACATAGCGAGCCGACCTATCCTACAACCTTAAACCCTCAGGGCATCCAAGGGAAAACCTTATTAGGAAAAAATGGAAGAAACCTTGGGCGGGTCAAGTACCAGTACATTAGTTGAGTGATCTGCCTAATTTCAACACGTTGTCACAACATTACTGACAGAAATGAAACTGCATCAGAAACAAGTGGAACTATCTGGAGTGTCAGTGGCATTTACAAAAAAACAACAAAAAACGTATTTTAAGAAAATTAAGATTGTAATTCTCACTCCGAGACTAAATGACTTGTTAAGATAGGGCATTTTTTGCAGTGTATTAAGGAGAAAGGGAGGATGAGATGTGCGTGTGTGTGTGGGAGGGAGGAAGATGGGAGGAGAGGATGTCACCTAGCCTACTTAAGGTATAAATTTCAACAGGAGTGGAGTCTCAATGTGAAATAAGTTAAGGAGCATAATCCATCTGATGACAGCCGCGTATTCATCTGGAATAGAAAGCAACTGCGTAAGTTCTCAAGACTACATTTTGTTTTAAATTAACTATCAAATAATAGGAATTTTATGTTTTCATGCACTGGGACCATATTAGGATGTTTTAACACCTTTAATATCTGTACTCTGAATGAATATCTATCTATCTATCTATCTATATAGATATAGATATATATATGTATATACATATATATAAATATCTACTGTATATGTCTTAGTCTGTTAGTTTTAAAAGTGTCTTTATTATCTCTTTATTCTCCATCCAATCAATGCATAGGAACTGATTGGTTTGAGGACCATTACATACTCTACAGGTAAAATCCCCAATCTCATTATTAACACTGTTATAAATTACATATTAGCCTAATTGCATTTGGGTAAAAATAGAGGTTCAATGACGCAATGGTAGCCTCTCAAGTCGACAAAAAGTTTTGATCTCTCAAGAAAGAAATTATAAATTCATAAGGAATTCTTACATACAAAATTACTTTTAAATCGTTTGTTATGATTATTAAATATTAGGCTAATTAGTCTACATTATTAATTTAGCCATTTGTCATTGTTTAAAATGTATGAATTATGAATTCATTTGGATCCTGCTGACATAAAAGGACTTCACATCATCACCTCAAGCCTGTCCCCCTCCCCCCCCCAGTTTCACACAGAGCAGAACACAATTGAACACAATTGAAAACAATGTCCATCTTAACAAGTAACAAGTCATTTTAGTCTCAATTTCAATCTTTAAATGTTATTTTCATAAAACAAATAAAAAAAAACGACAGTAGAGTGAGATAAGTCCACTTATTTCTAATGCTGTTTAACTTGTGTAAAGACTTTTATAGAGAAAAAGTGACAATTTGATGGAAGAAAATTCTTGAAAAATGAAACTACCTAACTCAACTGGCAGATGTTTTCACTTCATAAGACTCAATACTTGATCAAATGACTAAAAAGGAAGTTTCTTTGCAGTGCAGGCCTATAGGCCTAGGACAGTTTCGGTCCGAGGTAAATGTCAGCCCAAAGCCTTTTATGATAATAGTTTGCATTTCAGCGGCTCCGTGACCAACATTACTGGCCTCAAACCTATCAGTAAACATTTACCTACTGTAATGGAGCCACATGGTCATGGAGGAGGGCGAGCTGTTTACCAGTGTATACAGAGCTGTCCAGCCGGAATTAATGCAATTTAATCGGCACTTTCCATTGACCTATATGGTCCAGACCAAGTCAAGAGTGAGACCACAGCAAATCCAGTCCTATTTAATACCAAGACCATGTAAAAATATACTGTATATGCTGAAGGTGTTTCTTAAGACCAACAAACTGTAGATCTATCAGCAAATCTGCAGTGTAGCTACTATACTCTTTAACATCCAACTAATCAATGAACTGACTAATCAATAGGCCTATAGAAGTTGGACCATTAGCCTACATACACAGGCTTCTACATGTGAAAATAAACCAAACATCAATAAAAGTGAAGAAAATATTTGTATATTTTAGATTGGCGGGTAGAGTTGAGTCAACATCCGATATAGTGACCAAGAAAAGTCAAGAGTCAAAATAGGCAGGAGGCCAAGACAAGTCCAGGTCAAAATCATGGAAGAATTATACTGGTCTAGGCATGAGCCCGAGACAAGTCCAAGGTGTCAGAAAAGAGGTCTCAAGGACTACAGCCCTTCAAAGAGGATGATAGGGTCACGATTCACGCAGCCGGAAATGGGAAACAAGTCTGAATCAAATGGTGAAGCTGTTGCTCATAATTGGTTTACCCCTCATTTTCGAAAGGCACCACCACGTGCCAATGGGTCAGCGCACATCCAAACGTAGCGGGGCAGACCAGGAGGTTCTCCCCCACGTCCGCTTCTCTGCCAGCGAAGAAGGACCCCCCAGGTACTCGCCACACCGGTTTGACCAGTTCGACACCAGCGGGCAGCAGCAAGATGTCGCGCACCTCGAACTTCCGCCGACCATCGTCGTCTCCGACCTGGATGGAAGGTTAGCCTATTACTGCTCCATGTTTTTAAATTTCGTTTTTTTTTTTTCTGTTTTAGGTTCAGTGCAACTTTCTAATTCGATTACATTTTAGTCGGGTTTGATTAGTTATTAAACCTGTTCTTGTTTTAGTTTAAGTTTTTGCACTTAGCCTAATTAAGTTTTGTTTTTCGTTTGTCCTTTTTGTTTAAGGGTGTTTGCTTCATCATTCATGTTTTTTTTGTTGTTGTTGTTATTGTTTTTTGTTGTTGTTTCTTTTACATATATGAATTCCATTAAATTGGGGAGAATAATTTGACGTCATTCTTGCTCTCTCTACATTGGAGAATGAATCCAAATGAAAACTAAAAAAAAAAAAAAACATCAGAATTTTTATCTTCACTTTTATTTCATGTTTCATTTTCCTGTTAGTTTTTTTTTTTAGATCATTGTTGAATTATTTTTTGCCATTATTAGATAGTTCAGTAAAGAGACACATGACATGAGGCGGGATGTCAGGGTTAAACGGTAATCACCTTGGCCCACTTAGCCACCAGGACGCTTCCCTTTTAACGTTTTTTTTTGTTGGTAATAACTTTGCTCGGACATCCTGCCCACAGAGCGTCAGAGCTCCGGGACTCGAGGCAGGAGTTGCGGAGATCTTCCATCTACAGCACGATGGACCTGGTGCCACAGCTGGACCTGTACGCCAACTCACTCCAGGGCCGGCAGTCCAGGAGCAGGCCTTCTCTGGGGGCTCTCCGCAGAGCGTTTGATGTAGGTGCTCACCGCTGGCCTCCACAGCTCAAACTGCCTTAACTCACTACTCAAACTGTTACTTTGGTTTATAGATTCCCAAATTCATTTTGGGCATTTTATTTAGTGTGTTGATTTGTTTTTTGGTAACTGCAAGGGTGTAAACTGAAAGTAGATAAACATGAACTTTATACTGTATCCCTTGTGCTTTATTGTCTTGCAGAAAGTCTGTTCAATTGGTATGCAGGTCTTTGAAAGCAATAAGAGTATAGATACACTGTAAAAAAAACCTAGGCATTTCAGCTAAAAAACAGGTTTCCGTGCTGCCTTGATATTGCAAATTTACTAAAATAGAAGTAAATATTTGGGTCAAAGGTGGTCAGTTGTTCTAATGTGTTACACTCACTGAGTGAACTTAAGACAGTAACTATAACAACAGCAAATATCTGGTCATATTGACAAGCGCTTTTTAATTGAATAGATAGATAGATAGATAGATAGATAGATAGATAGATAACTTTATTGATCCCAGGAGGGAAATTGAATTGTCATAGCAGCCAAGATACATTAAAACACAGATAACAAGATACATTAAAACAGATAAGAACACAAGCGGCTATGATGACTAAGAAGAAGAGTGACTAAATGAATAAAGATATAAATACTTGACTACTAGTGAGGTTCATAAATAAGATGCAACAATGTATACCATAAAAGTGCATATTAAAAGTGCATATTAAAAGATAAATAAAGTCCAAAGTACTGTAGTAGCAGCAGATATTTTTCACCAGTGAGGTAGTTTTTAGTGTCAGTGGTTCTAAAATTTGCATTGGGGTTATAGGGATTGAACTGGATAGTAATTTTCATCATCATTATTTTTTTTTCATTTTTCTCAGAAATAGGCATATGATCCAGACTTCCTGTAACTTTATCCAAACAAGAAGAAGGAAGGGTTTCTGAGACATAACTCAAGTACAATGCATTCTGGGAAATCCGCCAATACACTAACAATGCTTCTTATTCAGCTGTCATATGCTCGGTTACTGAATGCTTGGTACACTGTTAGACTTATCATTTTAAGACACATTGACTCCTGATTGAACTTATGAAGCTGATGACTGTTAAGTTGAAACTGACAAACACATCTATATCCATTGCCTTCATGATGAAAGATGAGTCAGTTTTACTAAATTGTGCAATGAGTTCTTACAGTGTAACAAAATGATAAACCTCTCCAACTTTCCCTTTTTGTGTACTATCTATTTGTCAGGATGCGGACTCGGGGAACCACACAGATGAGTCTGGAGTTAGCAGTCTAGCGGTCATAGATGGAGGAAATGAAGAGTCACCGGGTCCGCAGGTGGAGAAAGCCCCTGTGCGATTCGGCTGGGTGACTGGAGTCATGGTGAGAGAGGAATGTGTGTAGTGGCCTACACATGTTGGGACGCAAGCATGCACACGCACATACGGACAAGAAAATCATACTGCGATTATTTTAATTAATTATTTGAATTCTGTGGTGGAAAGAATGCTCAAGTGGAAGTACTGTTACTTAAGTAGAAGTTAAAGTGCTTGTGTAAAAATCTATTGAAGTAAAAGTAAAAAGTAGCTAATTTAAAAAAAAGTAAAAGTTACCGAGTTATCGTTTAGAAAAGAGAAAGTTGTTACATGTGATCATTTACATGCAATTCTAACATGATGCCAGAGTTCAAACTCTTTTAATTGGAAATTTTGGAATTTAAAGTGCACAAAGTAAAGCCAGATTCCTCTTCTCTTCTTTGCTGACTGACTGTTCACTGCAAATGGCTCCACAATTTGTCAATTTATATTGGTCCAGTTTCTGATGCTTATGGAGAGCCACAAAATCTGTACTCTGTAATAGATGTGATTTAAAATGTACAATACTTCATTAAAATTGGGTTAGTAGACAAAAGTAGACAAAAAAGCTACTCCATTACAGTGATGTGAGTAAATGTAATTAGTTACTTCCACCCTTGATTACAGTGTCATACACATCACAAAACTCATAACACACATTCAGTGATCGTCTGTGATAGATCCATACCTGGCAACATGCACACACACACACACACACACACACACACACACACACACACACACAGACTCACATTCCTGTCTTAGTGAGTTCTGATTATTGATTAATTGCCACAGATCCGCTGTATGCTGAATATTTGGGGAGTCATCCTGTTTCTCCGCCTGTCGTGGATCACCTCTCAAGCGGGCATCTGTGAGTTATCACTTTATTCACTTCCATTCATGCGAACCCTCCATTCCTTTGTTTTCTCACTACAGTGCTCCCTCGCTTCTGTTTATCCCTCTTATCTATGACCTTCATAACTATGTCTGACACATTATGTTCCTAGAAAATAGTGTGTGCAGTGCATGTACATCCCAAGTAGAATTTTACCTGAAGGTCAGGGTACTGAAGTCAAGGCATGAAAGGGAAAATATTATTCCCATATTAGGTTGAAACGCTGCACAAGAAACCCCGATTCTTTGTTCCTTTATTCAGTATGTTGCCACATATATTGCGGTTATATCTGAGAAACAAATGCATGTCCATTTAAATCCAGTTATATTTTCCTGTGTGAAAATTCACAGCTGAGACAATACAACAAATTTTCCTCCATTTTATTACAGTGAGTAGATGCTGCTCAGTGAAGAACAGACATGAACAGACATGCAGAGCAGAAAATTATTGTTCTCAGTTCTCAGGTGTAGAGGAGTGAAGTGTCTTCCCTTCTACAAAAAGAAAAAATAAAGATGATTATATTACTGGTGAATGTCTTCCCTCCTCCCATCAGTGTTGACTTGGCTTATTATCCTGATGTCTGTGTTGGTGACCTCGGTGACCGCCCTCTCCGTCTCCGCCATCGCCACCAACGGCAGGGTCGTTTCAGGTCAGTGACATTGTGTGTCTGGGGGACTATGCAAAACATTTTTTTTTATTATTTTTTATTTTCAATTCCAGTTTTAGTATTTTGGTATAACCTTTAATGGAATAATGATAGAAGTTCAGAACAGGTAATACAAACAATAAATCATAAATTGTTTTATTTTATTATTTATTCACATGAATTTTTCAGTTGGTGTTCAGTAAAAGTTGCCAAAAATTGTTTGCCCAAAAAATCATTCTCTTTTTTTTCCCATGCACATAAACAAAAAGACAAACATGTCACCTATGCTTTTATTTTATTTTAGTTTATTTTACAAGTAGAGTTTATTTTACAAGTAGACCATTATCTAGTTTTCATCTTAGTCTGAGTTCACAATAATAACCTTGCTTCTACTCCACTCCTCTTTGGTCCAACATAATGTTCAGGTGGCGCTTACTTCATGATTTCCCGGACGCTGGGTCCTGAGATGGGCGGGCCTATTGGGGTGGTGTTCTCCTTTGCCAACGCCCTGGCTTGTGCCCTCAACACCGTTGGCTTTGCAGAGACCGTCCGCGATCTGCTTCAGGTTCGACTGTACTAATGCCTCTAAGACAACTGTGCTGAATCACCAGAATTTTGCTTTATCTTTCTCTTGACTCAGAAGACAAATTCTTGGCAGGGCATTAAGCCCCCAAGAAATAATACTTAGGTACTTTGTTTCAGTTAGATATTTTAGCTATTTACACACCTTTTATTTCACAAAATGTGACTAAAAGCTAAATACAACCCACACCCAACTTTTGGTATAAATTCAAACTGACAATCTCCTGGCTACTAGACCCTCAAGATAAATTCTTTAATTCCACTTTGACATACTTGGAAGATATAAAAGATTTATTTAAAAAATGCAATATATCCAATTTGGGGGGAAAAAAACTAGGATTCATTAGTCAGTATTTCAAAACCACAGATAATTCTGCCCTCAAAATCATGACTATTAAGTAAGCAAAGGTCTTAAGATGACTCCTGACTTTAATGTTAACCCAAAATGTGTTCTACTTACATGTCAGCAATCATTTTGTAAGAGTAGGTGTTGATTCTTTTGAAAGGTGGTTGTCTCATTTTGGAATTAAACTTTTCATGCATCGGTAAGGCATGCAACTGAACACCAGCTGTGGTTCATGTTTGTGCTTGAATGATCTGATAGCGACTGGGTGTTCATTGGTTCACTGGTTGTGTTGATGTAGGAGTTTGATGTCGTCATGGTGGATGAAACCAATGACGTCCGCATCGTGGGTGTGATCACAGTGACTCTGCTTCTGCTCATTTCATTGGCTGGAATGGAGTGGGAGGCAAAGGTGAGCCTGTATCCTGATACACTCATTGTTTTTGCAGTGCTATTATTTCCTGGAGTTGTGGTAAACTCGTAGAGTATTGCACCTCTCTCTAACACCCACATGTCCTTTCTTCCTTCTGTCCACATCTCTCCGTCTCTTACTCGCTCTTTCTCCTGACTTTTCTTTCTCTCTTTCACTCTTCTCTCCTCTCTTGATTTCTTCTCTCTCCCTTTCTCTCCCTCTGTCTCTCCATGTCTCTCTCAGACCCAGATCGTGTTTTTCCTAGTTCTCATGGTCTCATTCACCAACTACTTTGTGGGCACAGTGATCCCTGCCAGTCCGGAGAAACAAGCCATGGGCATCTTTAGCTACCGCAGTGAGTTTTAGTTTCACAGCGCACACAATTGTTCTTTAATAAAGCAATCAATCATCCCCCGGAGGGCATTCTTTACCTGATAATGTGAAATAGATGATGCAATGGATGAGAGGTTCAGCTAAATGCTTACGGCAGCACCAAAGTACCTGTAATAGAACTTGAAATTGCCACACGGGTATTATGGCTTTCATATAACAGTTAGAAATGCCAATCATCACCCAAATCTTTAAAACCCCTCAGAACAAATTCATGTAGTCTAACCCCAACCCATATTTACAACTCATACTCATAATCCTTTCTCTTGACATCAAGTGATGTTCATGGCATTTTGTTTTGTTTTGTTTGCACACAAAAAAACGAAAGAAAACTGACTGCCGACTGCTTGGCTCAAACCTCCCGTACACTAATTTGTTTTTGCAGATCATTAACTTGCTCCTTGGTTACCAAAAGAGTTGGCACAGCAACAAGAGACTGGAGCGAGTCCTGAAACTATCCATCATGTATAATATTGCTCCAGGATTACCATTGAACAGTATGGCCAAGACAAGAGTTCATGACCAACTAAGATGATTGATATTACTTGTTGAGAAGACTAAGTGATTCAAAGTTTGTCTCCATAACAAAGTTATAACCTAATATCTAGACTTCCTTCGGCTGTGACACCATAGAAATCCCTTTGTCAAAGCCAACATATTTCACCAACATTTTAACAGTTTACACAGTATTTCATTATCAGGTTTTTAGGATTTTAACTCTTTGAACTTTAAAATAATAACAAAAGATGCCAGTATTAAAAAATCAAGTTTATGTGTGAACTGCAGTGGTTTCTGTCCCCTTGTCCAGGTGAGATTTTCATATCCAACCTGCTACCAGACCCGACAGGATCTGAAGGCAACTTCTTCCAGATGTTCGCCATTTTCTTCCCCTCTGCCATCGGCATCCTGTCTGGAGCCAACATCTCTGGAGACCTCAAGGTATGACAAGGAAGAAAGACGGCACAGAGAGATATTTTTTCACATTGGATGTTTGTGTTTTCATGAGGACTATTTTAATTTTGACTCATGATTATGTATTTTTACTTTGAACGTTTTGCAGGACCCAGCAACTGCTATCCCCAAAGGAACTCTCATGGCCATTTTCTGGACGACAGTGAGCTATCTGGCTGTTTCTGCAACTGTTGGTGAGCTTCTCGCTTGATGTGCTTTTGTTTTCTCTAGAGTGTCACAACTAACAGGTAAAGAAGCCCGTGACTTGGAGCTTGTTCTGGACTGGCTGGGAAAATCTGGGCAAGGAAAATGAATGAGTAATGCTGATCCCTTTCTCAACAGCTACTGTTGACGTGTCTTTTTTTTAAAGGTCTTTTTTACTCTGATTGGAAAAATTATTTTAGGTTTTAGTAGAGCACATGTTCTCAACGCAATAGGCGATGGTACACATTTATTGAACCCTCTCAGATGCACATACTCTCTGCAGCGATTCAGTCCATGATTTTTCAGTTGCTAGTTTAAGATAATGTGAACTGGACTGGCCTGGCTATTTGTTTGCATAATTAAAGACGAGTGAAGTGCTTTGAGCAGGGGAAAGGCGTGTCATTTCTGATGGAGTGGCTCAGATCATGCACATCATGCTATAAAAACATATTTATTGTAGAAAAAATATCAAATGTCAAAGACAGAGATGAAAGTTTAAGCACCAATTCTGTATTTGAAAAAATAAATAAATAAATAAAGTTAGGTGCAGTAAGGGGAGGCTGTCAATAGGGGGAGCTGTCGTGCACCCAGCACCCGTACATCCAACGTCTATGATCCCTACCTCCAGGGGTGCTGTTGTTGTGTTGCTGAGAATTTGCCTACAGGGATCGGTATAGTGTCACATTACATCATTATTTTGACGTCTGCCTCTTCCCTCTCCTCCAGGCTCATGCGTGGTGCGGGACGCCTCGGGCAGGCTGAGTGACGGTCTGACTGGGAACTTCACCGAAGGCTGTGTGGGAGTGGGATGCAGTCTGGGCTGGAACTTCACACAGTGCATCGAATCACAGTCTTGTGGATTTGGTCTGGCTAACAACTTAAAGGTACCATTGCATCCAATTATATAAGGCCTTCTGCTTACAATTACTTTTAAATAGTATGGGTGGCTCCACTGGGAACAAACCACAATTTTCCCTGAAGTTGGGTGATCGTTGATATTTATGCCGATGTTTATTATCATCGTATGTCACATAAAATGTACTTTACGGTTTCACACATTCTTAATGCAAATTAAGAATGCCACAATACACAAAAGAGTCATTTGTCTGTGTGAAATCCTAACAGGTACTCGGCCAAGTTTCAGGTTTCTACTACCTCATCACTGCTGGTGTCTTTGCAGCCAGCTTGTCGTCCGCCCTCGCCTTCCTCGTCTCCGCCCCGAAAGTCTTTCAGGTGAGAAACGACAGCCACACCCCAGCATCAAGAATTTGCATCACACTTTTTTTCTTTTTTTAAACAAAGTTACAAAGTGCTGCAAAAGAAAAAGGAACAAAACAAAAATGAGCAGTCATCTTTAAAATTAGCTGCACTGCTGGTTCTATTGAGGGACTCTCACCAAAATTCAAAAATGACTTGAAACTTTTAAACGTAGCTTCTAGAAAGAGTAAAAATCTATTAACAGTATTAATAAGTGTAGTAAGTCTGATATGACGTGCATTTTTTGTTTTGTGAGCTCATATTTACCGCCTCATCTGTCAGTGTCTGTGCAGAGACAACATATACCCGTACATTGGATTCTTTGCAAAGGGTTATGGGAAAAATGATGAGCCTCTCCGGGCGTATCTACTCTGCTACTTCATTGCTTTGGCCTTCATTCTGATCGGTAGGTGTGATATAACACTGATGTCTAGGTTTCATTATTAGAATTGATTGATTGATTCATTGACAGA